>NC_057796.1:439547615-439568065 GCF_018294505.1 Triticum aestivum
GACCGTAGGAGGTCCGTTTCTTCCGTTTTGCGGTACGCCACACCCCCCGATCAACAGGACTCCTGTTTCGACCGTAGGAGGTCCGTTTCCTCCATTTTGCGGTACGCCACACCCCTCCGGATCAACAGGACCCCGTTCCGAACGTAGGAGGTCCGTTTCCTCCGTTTTGTGGTACGCCAGGCCTCATTTCCATCGCCTGTTCCGTCCAAGCCCTCCCGATGAACACGACCACGCATTCCGTTCCGACCCAGCCGGTTGGCTCCCACGCGTTCCGTTGCCTCCCGATGAACACGACGCACTCCGTTGCCTCCCCATGAACACGACGCATTCCGTTGCCTCCCCATGAACACGACGCATTCCGTTGCCTCCCCATGAACACGACGCATTCCATTGCCTCCCCATGAACACGACGACGACGCTGTTTCTCCGTTCCGACCCAGCCATGTAGACGAGCCTTGGCCGTACGTATGCGCGAGTAGGCGTTCGATACCCCGCCCGTATGTACACATACGTGGCCGTATTTTCTTTCTTGCACCCTGGCCGCTGTACGTACGTGTACATGCTACGTGCGCGCCTCTACTACGACACATACGCGCCTCTACTACGACACGTGCGCGCCTCTACATCCACCAGTATACATGTACGTACACGTTCGCGACCAGAATGAGAACGCTACGTACGCTTCGACCAGGTGGGTCCCGACTGTCAGGCACTTCCTTGCGTGCGAAGATGTAGCTGGTGGGTCCCAGCAGTCAGGGGGGCGAATCGTTTTTTTTTGCCCGGACGCACTTCCTTGCGTGCGAAGATGTAGCTGGTGGGTCCCAGCAGTCAGGAGGGCGAATCATTTTTTTTGCCCGGACGCACTTCCTTGCGTGCGAAGATGTAGCTGGTGGGTCCCAACAGTCTGGGGGAAACGTTTTTTTTCGTGAAATACGGTGGCCCGACCGGTGGGTCCCCGCTGTCAGGTGGAGGAATCATTATTTTGCGCGTAATAAGGAGGCACTTCCTTGCTGCGGCCGTGGACCCAGCTGTCAGCCTCTCCACGTACAGTCCACGTCCGATGGAAGTCGTTCCTTGACCACGTTGACCACGCCGCACCGAGAGCACCACGGCGGTGGACGACAGCGAGGACTAGGAAGGGGACGACTCAGAGCCGGGGAAGACGCAGCAGTGGATGCCCACGCGAAGAGGAGTACGAGGGTTCACTGGTTCGGCTGCGGTGTGAGGATTCTGTCGCCGCAGAATAACAGGGGGTGTGGGTGAGTAGAGGGATGGCCTGGCCAGCGGTGGGAGTAGTAGGGGGCGGTGAGGCCTCCGCGGCATCACAACCGGCCACGGGAGGTAGGAGCCCGCGGCACGACCGCCGCTGGTTTGGGCGGCTGGAGCAAGAAGTCCAGAGGTTGAAGAAGCACCACGACCGTTGGATGAACATCGTACGGTAACAGGAGCTAGAATCATTCATATTGACTAAGTTGACAAAGCCCCCCGTCCCCGTCAACTTGGTAGGCCCACAAGTCAGCCTCCCACTATGCTGGGTTCCAGCTGGCAGGGGGAGTATTCATTTTTTTGTGCGTAATAAGGAGGCACTTCCTTGCGTGCAAATATAGTTGGTGGGTCCGACATGTCAGCGGGGGGCACGTTATTTTCATGAAATACAGAGGCCCTTCCGATGGGTCCCAGATGTTAGGTGGTGGAATCATTATTTTGCACGTAATAAGGAGGCATTTCCTTGTGTGCGGCCGTGGACCCAGCTGTCAACCTCTCCATGCATAGTCTACTTCCGATGGTATCGTTCGTTGACCACGTTGACCACGCCGCGCCGAGCGCATCCAATGTGGTGGACGACGGCGAGGCCCCCGACAACAACGAGCCGGAGATGGGAAGACGCGGGAGTTGAGTCGCAGACGGAGAGGTGTACGAGGGTTAACTGGTTCTAGTGCGGTGTGGTTCGGCAGTCGGTGGAGAAGAACAGGAGGTGTGGAGGGGTGGAGGGATGGCCTGGCCAACGGTGGAGTAGCGCTTCATAGCGAAGCGTGCTAAGCAGAGCTGCTAGCAGCAGGAGGCGGGAGGTGGTCCCGGCGGCGCTGGAGGAAGAAGACGAGAGATTGAAGATGGATGCCGGTCGTTGGATGTAAATCCAACGGCTAACATGTCAGAATCATTTGTTGACTAAATTAACAACGACATGCGTTGGCTTCGACCTATTGGCCCACATTTCAGCCTCCAAAAATGTGGCACGTATTCAACCTATTTTTTCAGAATTTACAGTCTTTTTTTTGTGCGGTAGAATTTACAGTCAATTTGATCTTTTTTTGAATTACAGCCATTAGCTGGGCTGGGTGAACAAATAATGTAGCGTCCATGCGGCCCATTTATTTTATTTCCTAAAAAATTACAGGCCATTTGCACTTTCTCAAAATACGCGATTTTGCTGGGCTGATTCTAATTATAATGTTGGGTTGGGCCAACAATGTTATCAAAAAATAAAAAGGGGCTGAGCATTTTGTTATAAATATATTTAAATAATAAGTGATATTATTACATTCGTCCTTATATCTTACCAAGCTTTTGTACACAATCACTAGGATTTTCGTGCCAAAACAATCCAGGATTTTATTTGTTAGGAAATTATTTTTATAAGTTAATAAGATGTGGGATATTGTTTTCTTACATATGTAAGTATCTATTAAATTTATGATGACAATAAAAATAATATATAATAACATATAAAATAATTTAAATATATATAATATAGTTAGAAGGGAAACATAAGTTGGACCTGGCGTTCCTATTCTTATATAGAAAAATAGAACAGACCTCTGCGTTTTCTTCAAAAAAATACATAAATTGGGCTGCCAAAAATAAAACCTCGGATGGGAGGTCCATAGGCCGGTCGATACATGACGGCCCTAAGAAAATAGAAATAGGCCTATGGACCTCCCATCCGAGGTCGTGGGCTGCGCATGTTAAAAATGAAAGCCTAGACGGGGCAGCCCAAAACCACGTCCAACACTTGCCAAAACTTCGTCCCTCGTTTTCTCTGTGTTTCACACACTCGACATTGTGTGGGCATTTTGACTGTGCATCATATGAACATGTGCTATGCATGAATGTTGATCAGCATGATGTTAACTGGCTGGTAGTTCCATTTTCGACCATGAATAAAACTTCCAACATGATGTTAACCCTGTTTGAAAAGGCCGTGTTAATATAAATGATGTGCCTCTGAAAGTTGCAGTTTCTTATTTGAAACTGAATTTGCAGTTTCTTATCTGAAACTGAAACTTGCAGTTTCTTCTCTGAGAATCACATTGTCTGCACTTTTATACTCCTATGAAACTACATTTTTTTAAGTGCTAAAAATAGATCTCTAGAATTCATAAAATACTTCATATGCTCAATACTGCAAATATGAAATTCAAAAGACATTCATATCTGAAAGTACTCTCAAAATACACAACACAAAACACAATTCACAACCTGCAAATACTGACAACCCTAAGCTCCTCCTGACAATTCACAACCTGCCCGACTATTGGGCTGGGGGGGCAGCCCCCTCCTATTCCTCGGCGGCAGACAGCCACCCCGTGAGACGATGTGAACGGCGAGGGAGACGATGGCGGGGAAGCGTCGTCGGGCCAAGAGCTTTTCTCCTCTTGCAGTTGGGTTCGGTCGACGAAGACTCCACCGGCTCGCTCTGGCAGGACACCCTCACAAACGGCACCCTGTAGATGCTCGATCCTTCAATCTCTGGTGGATGCTCCATCTGGGATCAATACTCCCACCACCGCTCCCTCACGATCGGATTCGGTGAATCTGTTTGCTCCATGGCCCAGAGGAGCAGCTCTATGTACTCCGGCGTGACTCCCTCCGGGAGTATCGCCGCCTTTTCGCTCTGTTGCAGATATTTGGCCATGGATGTCGCCGTCGCCGCTAGTTGGTCCTTGTTGTCAAACCAAGACTGTATCTCCAACATCCTAGCTAGCTTCACAGGGTCGCCATCTGCGATCCTCATGTATTGGTTGTACTCCTCCATCGATCTACTTCTCCACAGCACCTTCACTCGCCGGTGGTGGTTTTTGAATGGAAGAGGAGAGGAGCAGCGCTAGTTTTGGATTAGAACGGGAGAGGAGCGACGCTGGTTTTGGACTGGAACAGGAGAGGAGGGGCGGTGGTTTTGAAATGGAAGAGGAGAGGAGCGGCGCTGCATTTAGATTGGAACAGGAGAGGAGCAGCGGTGGTTTAAGAGGAGAAGAGCGGAAGAGCGGCGCTGGTCTTGGAAGTATTTTTTGTTGTTTTGCGTATTTTGGGTCAAAGTTTGACCACGTACTGTATTTGACAAGCAAAATGTGAATGCATGTCACCAAAAATTGTATCGTTTGGTTCGTATCTGAATGTACTTTCAAATTATATTATTTTGCAATGTATAACATATATTTTATGTGCGAAAATCATGGTCAATTATGACCCAGAATAAAAGGGAGACTAGTTAATGTGGGGTCGCTTTCTTAATTGAAGGGTAAATTGATTTTGATTTTGATCCAGTCACAGCGCACCGGCCCTCTCGTCCAATCCTAAATCGCTGCTGCACGCTCCTCTCCCTCTTCGCCATTGCAAAACCACATCCTCTCCTCTCCATCATCTCCATTCCAAAACCACCGTCTCGCCTCTCCCTCTTCTGATCTTCTCCATTGCAAAACCACCTCCTCTCCTCTCCATCATCTCCATTCCAAAAGCACCGTCTCGCCTCTCCCTCTTCTCTATTGCAAGACCACCATCTCTCCTCCCATCTTCCAAAGCTAGCAACGGACCACTCAGAAGGACATCTATGGAGAGGATGCAGCAGCGAATCAGGCAGATCGCCGGCGGTGACCAGGCAAAGTTAGCCAGGTTGAAGGAGATCCTTAGTTGGTTTGACAATGAGTGGGAGATTTCGTGGACGGTGCGGGCCATGTGGCAATGTATGCGAAAGAGCGAGACGGCGGCGATGAGGGCGGCGATGTACATGTACTCCTCGGCGGCAGTCACGCCGCAGTCCTTCGAGTTCATTGAGTATCTCCTCTGGGTGATGGAGCAGACAGATTCGCCCGAGGCGACAGTCAGGTGGAGGTGGTGGGCCTACAGGTCGAAGGTCGAGCACCTAGAGGATAACGAATCGATCGAGTATGGTGTGCCGTTCGTGAGGGTGTAGAGCCAGCCGGAGCCACAAGAGTATTCGCTCTCCCACCGCAAGAGGAGGCCGGATGGCGCGACGTCGCTTCCCCGCCGTTCTCCACGGTTCCCTCGACGCTCCCCTCGTTTCAACGGCGGCGGTAGGGTTTAAGGTAAGCTTCGCACTAACCTAATCTTCCAGCTGCTCATGCTTACAATCAGTGTGGCAGCTAATGAAAATCATGCTTACAATCAGTCTTCGAGTACTACGCCAATCACCCTAAAATAGCTCTGGACCTTTGGGTCAAAGTTGTGACACAGTGTACAAATAAAGAAAAATAGATTGGTGCTTCTTTCAGAAAGAGTACTCCCTAGAAAACTGCCAATATAAGCTACTAGTATTTGGTTAGATGATTTGCTGTCGAGAAAGATCCGTCCACAAAGAGCGCCACACATCCCACTGGTGGTGGTGGTGGATGCCAATGCGTGCATGCAGCATGGTTAGTGTCGGTAATTTTTACTTGGCACACCTCGCACTCTGCATATATGCCGGTTCCATACGTACATTTGTGCAGTTCCACCAAAATGCAGCTGAATAACCCTGTTTGCACAGATAATGAAAAAGCGTGATTACATTATAGTGGCACTAGTTGATGAAACACACAAAATAAATAGAAGAAAATATTTCGATAGTATCATAGTATGCCATGCTGCGAGGGCCAGATGGGCCCTGCGATGCCTCATACGGTACGCCTCATACTGGACATTGTCCCAAGTCTCCCAGATACACCTTCTGCCAGTGATGAACATCAGTGTACAGCGGTAGTACAAGGAGGCGCCTTGAGACATTCAAATCTCTATTTTTGTACATATCAACTAAAATTAAGTACCCCAGTTTGCAGAAACGCTTAAACATTAACAATGGGACTAGTTGATGAAACATACATTAACAAAGAGAAGCACTTTCTTTATCTACATTGGAAATGCAATGATAGAGATGACACTCACTCTATTTTAACTGTATTATTACTTCATTTTATCAGTGACACTAGGGTCGAGCAGGTGGCAAACGAGGTGTACCGTGCGTCGCAAGGATGGAGGTCGGGGGTGCTTAGACTGGGATGCTGAAGCTAGCTCTTTCAGTCACCAACATGGATGATTCAATTCATGGGACCTTTTGGTGCAGTTCACCTAAAATGAAGCAATGTCCCGTGAGCTAGCAGCTTCTTCTTCAATTTTTTTTAAGAAAAGGGCTCCAGCCCCGGTTCCATTTCCATCAGAAAACGAAACCCACAGAGCTTCTTCTTCATTAGTTGCAATAAAATTGAGCAACATCAAGGTTGGTTGTGAAGCTCCTGGAATGCTCAACTATAATTTGGATATCATTTGTGCAGTTCAACTAAGATCGAGCGTGAAATGTATATCTCTATTTGCACAAAAAAGGTGGAAAGGAGGGTGACTAACAAGTGATGAAACATGCATCAAATGAAAAGAAGCATGTTCCTTATCTGAATGGCAATCCTACAAGGACAGTGGCAATTTCTAAAGCACTGGCATTGCTAGATATTAGTGTGGGCATTAGGATTAACTATGACAACCGTTAAATACGACATTACTTTGGGCACGGGAGAGTAGGCGGACCAGGACAGTTGCATTTCTAACAAAAAGAACCAACTTATCTTAATGGGAAATTTTAGCAGGACATGTAAAGAAGTGCCATTGATTCATATTACTGGAGGCATTACATTGAAAACAACATTGGTTTAACGTGTCCTTACTTTTAACAGTGCGACTGCTACATTTTACCAGTGGCATTACATAAGAGTGGCTCGGGGCAACAAACATCAGAACAGGATATCTGGGTTGGTCCCATTTTTGTTCGGTATAGCCACCTTATACTGTGTGAGGCTACCAAATCTAGTGCTGGACTTACTCTGTTGACTTGTCCCCAGTCCCCACTTTCTTTCCTTTTCAACCAATAGATCAGGTTTATATTGAGTTTGTACTGCATTTCCCTTTATTTCCCTATTAGACCTAGAGACCAGTTGGATAGCCAGTCTATGCTACTTTTCGCCCCCATTATTTCCTCTTTCGACCAAGTCCTAGATTCAGGTAACAAATCCTCCCCCACCCCCCACCCACTTTCTTCCTTGTTTGAACCAAGTAGTGCTAGATTCGAGTGCATGAACTAGTTTTACCTCTTAAACGTAAAAAAATTAGGTGGTTTTCGAACAGCCGATCGATCCTATCTACGAGGGGGCCTGAGAAATAGTAAAAGATACAAATGCAGCGACGTCAGGAGCTCGGGAAGTAGAGCAAGGCCGGTTTCAAAGGAAGGTATACCTGATGGTCGCCGGGATGTCTCTAGGTGGGCGGCGGGAGGCCGGATCTGCCCACACTACGACAGCGAGGAAGAAGGGGTCGGAGGCCCTCCCTCGCCAGCGGTGCTTGGGAGAGAACGGCAAGGCAGGCTGATCGGGACGCGCCCAGCAGTGGGTAAGAGCCGTCGTGAAGGACGACCGCGTGAATGTTGCACCTTCTCACCGGCCCGGCGGAGAGGATCCGGCTGGATCAGTGACCAGCGGTGAGCAGAGAGAGAGAGAGAGAGAGTGTGGCCACCGCTGTCGTGTTTAGATCTGGAGAGGCCGAGACAGTGTGAAGAGAGCAACACTAGCAAGCGCGGAGGCTCCTGCCTATATAGTGGAGTAGTACTAGTTTTGTTTTGTCTACCGGAGCCGGCTTGACCTCGTCAATGACTGTCGAGAAGTCTTCATGCACGTGGCCGGAGGCGCAGTTGTCGTCATTTTGATCTGAAGCGCCGGATTATAACATATAACACGAAAAAATGCCACATGACAAGAAATCATAACCTCACTGCCCAAAGGAGACAACATGAATCCCGACGGACAAACTAGACGAGGAACAAAGCTCAAATTAAAGATAAACTCATAGAAAAGGGGTCCGTCGATAGATGTCCTAATTAACATAGCCGGCTTGACCTAGATGGCAGCCGAGTAGTCACTGTTCGTGCATGTGCCCCCAATGACTAGCCCAACTCAGTTGTCGCTGTTTAACCCTCGTAGTGATCCGAAGCACATGACACCTAATTTTGCAAGATGACAAGAAACCTTTTTTAGATTTCTCACCACAACTACAGCGATGTACAACACAGCCTGCACGATATGTACACGATAGCCAATCCAGGCGTGTCTGCTGGAGTCTGGTCACATGCATGGACGAACTGATCTTCCGTGTCTTGCAGGGATCGTCCAGGCACCAACGTAGTACAACACTTCTCTAGTACTATCGCTCGTCTCCCTCCTCTATTAAGTCACCCGACTTGCGGGGCCGGGGAGTGTGCCTATGGTCGGTTCTCAATTGCCGTCCCACATGTGTGTGCAAATGCAATATGACGCGCGTTCCATTCGGAGAGCAGCGTGCCAGACCGACCGACCGTCTGGGGTGCGACGCGAACGCGACGGGCGTGCTGTATACTCCGTACATGTGTACCACCGTTTTCTAGACGCTTTGCTCCATGGCGCGGGCGCAATCCATGGACACAAAATTAGTATACTGTATACTATTTAAAAGTCGAGGGCGGGGCTTTTCCTGCGCGGTAGGCGGCGGGGCAGTTCCTCCTAGTCGGTTCGACAAAGACGCGAGAAGACGAGGGAGTAGGCTGCTGCAAACGTAGGGCTATGTGATTTGACAACGAGTTACTGCTGGATAGGTGGGGCCCCGTGATTTGACTTGCCATTATCATTTTATCTGCGGCGCTACGACCGGCGTGAGTCTCCCGATTCCTGACCACCTCCATACAGGTGCCTCTCCCAATACTCCACCATGTAGTAGAGGCTGGCACTTGCATGAGAGCCCACTTCTCCACTTTTTCCTTGCCTCTCTTTCCTCCACATATGCAAAAATGCCATGTAAAGCGCACTATTGTACTTACTTTTACTTGCTCCTACACGTGCTTAAGCTTGCCACATAGGCATAAAGTCTGATGTGGCAAGTTAATCAAGAAGAGAGAGACTAGTTTGGTGACCCAAGGAAGTAACGGTGCTAAGCGCGTGTACCTAGGTGAAAAGACAATTTTGAGTCTATAGCTAATTAAATGAAGCAAACTTAGCAACACCATTTCAATGGAAGAGGTCACTCCTTGGCAAATGCAATAAATACTAGTACTCCCTGTGTCCCATAATATAAGAACGTTTTTGGCACTACAATAGTGTCAAAAATGTTCTTATATTATGGGACGGAGGGAGTACGAAGAAAGAGATAGAGAGGAGTAAAAAAATACACTTATAGCCAACCTTGTTGTAGTATGAGTGACTAAGTGATGACTATGTATGACATGCCAACATCAAATAGCCTAACGCACCGTGTTAAATCTCCAAGGGCGCGACCGCGCGGGCGACGCGACGGTCGTGGTAGGCGCGACCATGATACGGGCTGCTTGCAGCCCTTGGATCTGAGATCAAACGGTCGCATGCTAAGTTGCTGAAAATTTGCAGAATAACCCTCCAGGATAGGATATTCACCCATAGGTCTAGAATCACGCCATGCAACCATTTGATCTCAGATCCAAGGGCTCTTGGAAGCCCGTATCATGGGAGAATGGAAAGCCACTACCCTGCCGTTCGCACGCTGGCAGTTCGCTCCTACTCGTCCCCGCACGTCCTTCAATACTACGGTGGTTCGCTCCTAGTCGTCCCGTCCATTCGCATTACGGTAGTTCCACTAATCCTAACCCTCCTCCCAAATCCATGGCGTGCCAAATCTCCACGATCGGCGATGAGTACAAGGTTAGAACCATCACCGGCGATGAGTTCAACGTCATCTACACCCGTTCTTCCGCGACGGTGAAAGGAGGCCTTTCTCGCTTCAGACGCATGTTCGAAGACTTAGATGATGAGTGGGTCGCTGGGCTAGATGTTGAGTACACCACAGTCCTGGTACAAGAGAAGGATCTAAAGGACGAAGAGAGGAAGAAGCCCGCCATGATCCAGGTTAGCGTGCATGACTTATGCTTGGTCTACCACATATGCCATGCCTACGTTGAGTGCCAGGATTTTAAGGACTTCCTCGAGAGCAACCTAGTCAAATTCGTTACTGTAGACTTTGGTAACGACAAAGAAGTCCTGCGTCGAATAGGCCTCGTTGTAGGCAACACCTTCGACCTCCAGAAGAATCGGTTGGTGTCCTCTCGTCAGCCTTCAATGCTGACCCTGGCAGGAGCCATGGTTCATCCTGCGTACGGTAAACTGGAGAAACCTCCATACACGTTTCATCGTCATGCATGGCAGCGGAATGTACTAGATATAGACCACATCCACTACGCTGCAATGGATGGCTACCTTTGCTTCAATATCTACAAGGGTTGGATGAAGAGCAACAGCCAAGTGTGCGGTTCAAGCAAAGAATTATCGGCCAAGAGGAAGAGGGACAAGGACGAAGTCGAGGACGTGGACGAGGACTCCGAGTAAGGTGGCAGTGTCGTTGCTCATGGTGGTTCTAATGCAGTGTCTACCGGAATAGTTGCAAAGTTTAATTTCAGGTGTGCTTAATTTAATTTGAGGGGTGTGTTGTGCTGAGCCCCCATCAGAACTATGTTATGTTTCTTCTCGTTACTTTAACTCTTCAGTACGTACATACTAGTATTTCTTACATTTCATCTTTTAGTTGGTATAGTACTACCACTCGTTTCTTCACATTATATACGTACAATATATATGGCCAACATCATATAGCCAGCAGTTTAGTTGTCAAAGAATTTCAGGGTGCTTAGTTTTGTCAAAGAATTCCAGGATGCTTAGAGGGTGCTTGGATCCAAGGGACTTATTTTAGTCTGACTAAAAATAGTCTCTTTAAGAGGCTAAAGTTCCAAGCACCCCTGACTAAAGAGGAGCTCAAACTAGTCTTGAGACTGAAAATTTTTAGTCAGGGGTACCCCTACTAAAATGTGGATTAGTCCTCTCTCTACGCATTTAACTCCTCTCCTTTAACACAGGCGAGTTCTGGATTGGAGGCTTTGGAGGATAATAAATGCTCATTAACTTGATTTTAGCCTTTTTAGTATTTGGATCCAAGCATGGGTGAGGCTAGCATGTTTTAGTCCCACTACTTTTAGTCATGGGACTAAAACGTATCCAAGCACCCTCTTAGTTTTATTTGAGGGGTGGGTTGTGCTGGACACCATTATTGTGACTAGCCTTTTTAATAGTACTATATGCATAATTTGGCGACGAGCGCTTTCTATATGTACCACCTTTTTTTTAATTTCAAGTTTTGCTCCATGGCGCAATCCATCGATACTACTGCTGTACAAAAGTATACATTTTTTAAAAGGCTAGAGGGCGGGGCCGTCTAGCTTGGTCGGTTTCACGAGAGGCGAGGGCCTTTGTGATTTGACGGCTCATTACTGCTGGAAGGCGGGGCCTTGTGAATTGACTGCTCGTATAAATGCGCAGACGACCTGATCGAGGAGGAGCAAAGAACCGTGCGGTATACTCAAGTTTTCCACTGGAGTAGTACTGCGACGGAGGAGCACGAAACACGGCAGCCCAGTGCCATATGGCGATAAAAAATGATCTAATTTCCTAGTCATCTCATTGTTAGCATTGTTCTATTCATTCCATCAAAAAAAACCATTGTTCTATTCATGCCTCGCAGAGAACATGACACGTGCGACGAAACACCCAAAGCAAAAGATGAAACATAGGAGCAAAAGAAGAGGCACTACAGGAAACAGCTATTTTGCCGTCTGCCACGGCGGACGGCAAAGGCTCGAACGGCGGACGGCAAAGGCCTTTGCCGTCAGCCGCGGACGGCAAAAGGCTCCGGCAAAGTAGGCTACGGTAAACAGGTCCTTTGCCGTCTGCTTTTTATGGCGGACGGCAAAGAGTCCTTTGCCTACAGCGGCGGACGACAAAGAGGAGGTACGGCAAAAATATAGGACGTCCGCCAGCGTTAGTCCGTTAGGCGGCTAACGGTGGCATTTGCCGTCCGCCAGTTGACGTCAGCAATGCGTCAGCGCCTCTTTGCCGTCCGCCAGTTGACGTCAGCAATGCGTCAGCGCCCGCTGTTTTTTGCCGTCTGCCACGGCGGACGGCAAAGGCAAAGTCTTTGCCATCAGCTTAGCTTTGCCGTCCGCCACGGTAGGCAAATTTGCCAAATGGCCCATCTCTCAGGAAGCACAGGTGAGCGCCACGTGCCCCCTTTGCCGTCTGCCACCGATGGCAAAGGTGTCTTTGCCGTCCGCGGCGGACGGCAAAGAGCCTGCACTGCCTCTTTTTATTCTGTTTTTCTTATATCCAACAATTATCACAGGAAATATATCACAGCAAATATATCACAGGAGCCAGCACATATATATCCAACATAATAAATATCCAGCACATATATATCCATACATACATAGTAGGTTGCACATAGTTCCATCGATCCATACATATTACAATATGCAAAGTTTCATCATAGCAATCTAGTTTCATCATAGCAAGCGAGCAGAATACAAGAAGTGCATCAAAGGAAAAAACGAGCAATCCATCATAGAAAGCTGGCTTCCGTGAAGTGAACGAAACCTGCAAAATGACAAATAAGAAAGTTAGAAAAAGAAGACTAGAAGAAGAATTAGACTAGAAGAAAAAGAATAGAAGAAGAAGAAGACTAGAAGAAGAAGTATATGCCATTTATTAGCTAACCTAGGTGAAATGGATTGTTTATGAGCTATCTTAGGTGAAATGGATCGTTTATGAGCTAAGTTAGGTGAAATGGATCGTTTATGAGCTAACCTAGGTGAAATGAATCGTTTATGAGCTAACCTAGGTGAAATGGGTCGTTTATGAGCTAACCTAGGTGAAATAGGTCGTTTATGAGCTAACCTAGGTGAAATGGGTCGTTTATGAGCTAACCTAGGTGAAATGGGTCGTTTATGAGTTAACCTAGGTGAAATGGGTCGTTTATGAGTTAACCTAGGTGAAATGGGTCGTTTATGAGCTAATTATGCAATTTTTGACATAAGTTAGCTAAGTACATATCGTTTTAGAGCTAACTTAGGTAAAATGGATGGTTTATGAGGTCAGTAAGCTTATTAAGTCATTTTGGAGGAAAAGAAGCTAACTCTAGGTAATTATGGTAAGCATATTGGAGGAAATAAAGCTAAGTCTAGGTCTTTATGCATTTGTTAAGCAAAACACTAGAGAAACTTACCGTGATCAGGGAGGTGTAGGAGCGGGGTGGCTAGTGCCGCTACCTGGAGAAGGATCGTGCGATGCGTTTCTGGAGTTAAGCTGCACCAAAGATCATTTCCAATGTCTCGTGAGCATTATGACACTCAAATGTTAAGACTAGCAAGTAATGTCCATTCAAATTAAACTCACCGTGCTCCCAGGAGCAATCACTGGCATCGGCGGAGCGGGCTGACCGGACTTCTCGCACACAGACTGCATATTTGGTTTTCACAACAGAGTCATACTAGTTAGTAATGAGACTCAAATGTTAAGACTAGCAAGTAATCTGCAGAAGAAACTTACCACAAGGAGCTCGTACATGGCCCTTGCCTGCATGTCATTCCGTGCCCTCTCCTCCTCCATCATCTTTCTCGTCCTCTCCTCCATCTCCCGCTGCCTCTCCGCCGCCTCCGCCAGAAGTTTCTCCGTTCTATCTCTCTCAGTCTATATAGCAGCCTGCAACACCACTCACATGACCATTTGTAATCATTGATGGAAGCGCACACAATGTAATGGAGAAAGATAACTGAGTACGTATCACTAACCTTGATGGCGAGTTGCACTGGCCGTTCACGAGGCCTTATCTCAGGAGCGGAGCTTGACTGGCGCGCCTTGATCTCCGGGAGAGTGCTAGGACAACGGATAAGTCCATCTCCAATGGCTATGGAGCCATGGGACCTCCCGCCACCAGATATCATCACCAGCTCTGGATCAATGGGACCCTGGCTCGGGTTAAAGTCCTCCCCTTTCCTCGCCTTCCCCTCATCTCTATATCTCACGAGCTTGTTGTGGGAGGAGATGTTGGTGAAGTTGTTTGCATCATCGAGGTCAGACTGAGAGAAAGCCTTGACTTTATTGAAAGAGCCAGTGTGGGCCATGGCATACAGGTCGTACACCTCTGGCACCTTATCTGCCTTATTGTAGCGTGCCTGAAAGAGAGAAACAATGAAAATTAGTAATTAAAGGGCTCAAGCTAGCATGATGAATGAATTGCATGAATCATGAAGCAAACCACATACCCAGTTGCGCCCGAACTGATATAAGTTGGAGCTGCCTTGATGGTGTGGCACACCTTCCATTTGGGCACGTTTGTCCTTAGCCTCGTTGTGGAGGGCTAGCCATTCTTTTGAGCACCACTCATCGACCAACACCTCCCAACAATCCATCCGATCTGCACACCATCTCGGAGGCGCCTAAGTTAGCAAATAGAAACTTGAGCGCTACGGCTAAGAATTACTAAATGAAGGAACTTAAGTAGAAGGCCTTAAGAATTACCTTCATGTACTGCTCCTTACTCAGGAACTTATCGCGGCACGCCGGCTTGGTCTTCTTGATACCACGCAAGGCGTAGTAGTCTCGAACAGCCTGCACCCGAGCCTCGTGCCGTAAGTTCTGGAGTAGGCGCTTGCAGACGTTCTGGATAACATTTTCCGCGTCCTCCTCGTATCCCTCCTCACACCTGTAGAATGTCTGCAATCAAATGAGACAATATTGATTAGTACAATTAATAACTAGCTAGTTGAAGATTTTGAAATGTGTAAAGGAGAAATTACCCAGAACGTCCTGATCACCATGTCTGCCCTCGTGTCGCACACGACACCGTCGATAATGACATCCGGTGGGGCCGGGGCAGCCACGTAGTGCTCCCAGCTCAACCCAAGCTCTGGAAGCCGACCCTCACCAGGCAACGTGACAAACCCCGGGAAGTTTTGCCGGCAAAGAACTCCAAGGACGGAGTTGGGCCGGCGGACACTATGATGGTGGTCCCAACCCCTGCAGCATGACAAGGCCAACGCATTAGTTATTTGAAGAAACGTGAATGCAGAAGGTACAAAAATATTAAATGCACTTACGTACCTCTCCCCATCAGGGAAAATCAACCACCTCTGCTCGCGGGTCGCCGGCACGGACGGGAGCCGTGTAGCACCACGCTGGTAGACGGTGCCACCCTCCTCCTCAAGATCAGTCGGCTCCCCGCCATCATCAGCATGGCCACTCGGCTCCTCGGGCTGATCCGGCCAAGTACCCCATCCGGACGTGTGCTCCTCCGGGGTCTCGTGGGCCGAACTCTCGTGGGCCGAAGGCCATTCGACCCGAGGCTCGTGGGCCCAAGACCCGTGGACCGGAGGCTCGTGGACCGGAGTCCGTGTAGCCTCCTCCTCGGACGAGTCCACCCTAGCAGTCACGTGCTCGGGTGAAACAGCTGGGGGTGGCGGCGAGGAAGGCGCCGTAGCAGTCACCCTACCTCCTCTCCCGCGACCACGTGCCCCACCTCCTCTCTTCCTACCTCGTCCCCTGCTGGGCACCGCGGTCGACGAAGAAGGGCCCGGCGGTGTGGACATACTGTCCAGCAACGCTCGGCGGAGAGGTACGTCCGGAATCGAAGACCTCAGACCACGCGCCGACGAAGAAGGGGCCTTGGCGCGCTCCCGACCAGCGCCCACCATCTTTCAACACCTGCCATGACAAACAGTAAACGAAATTAGTACAACATAAAAAAAAGACCGACATGAATAATAATATGTGTATCACTTAAGTGTATCATCATCAAGTACAACATTAAAAAATTTAATACCTGACACTACTAATAATCTCGATCAGTATCATCAATAAATGCATAATCATCATCATCACTATAATCAATGACGGGCTCATAGGGTTCAGTGGCATCAACATGTGCAAGGCCACCTTGACGTAATCGGTCAAGCAATGACAGGTCATCCGCAGCAGTAACCTCTTCTTGTTCCGGCTCTTCTTGTTCCTCCTCTGGGGTGATGTCGGATTCACTGTCGCTGTCTACTTCAATGTTTTGGGGTGAAGTATAGCGGTTCTTGAAACGCTTTTTGGAAAGACGTGTCTCTTGGAAGAATTCTCCTTCATATGTGTCTGGGTTAATGTGAGGTTCATAATCCTCTTCCTTTGGGGGAGATAGTCTAGCACGTGGCGGCACTTCATAAACGACATCCCAACCTTTCAGATTTGGATTAGTTTGGCAGACCCACGGTAGATAGAATACTTGGGTCGCCTGTTGAGCCGTAATATAGACATCAGGAACATCTAAATGGGTGCTTTGGTTGATTTCAACTAGCCCTATATGTTCATGAGTCCTTCTAGTCTCCTTCGGCTGAAACCAATAACATTTGAAGACTACGACATTCGGTGGGTTTTCACCATAGAATAGAAGTTCATAAATTGCTTCAACTCTCCCATAATACTCGGTACCTCCTTCGCCGATAGCAGATACACAACAATTTGTAGACTTTCGGTCGGCCATAGATAGCTCTTTGCCATAGGTACGAAAGCGATACCCGTTGATGTCGTATTTGTCAAATGAACGGACCTTATAGTCAAAACCATTAGCGACTTGTCTCAATTCGGCGTCCATAGACTCTGAATTAGCCTACAAGTTTAATATGAAAGGATTGTTGCATTACGCACAAATTAGCGAATAAAACCGGGATAGCCGCCTACAAATTAGCCTACAAGTCTAATAGAAATTACCGTTTGTTTGAACCAAGAGATGAAACCGGGATAGCCGCCTCCTTGCTTTGCGAGAAGCTCATACTCTTCGATAGAATCCTTTTGGATCACCGCTCCATACGAGAATAAGGCGACGTATCGACTGTATGAAATATCCAGGAATAAGAGCAGTTCAAAGGAAATAGAAGTTGCGAAACTATGTACCGAGAACTTACTCGATGTACGGCCGCACTTCTATCAGGTTGTTGAAGATATACAACGAAATGGTCCGCCATTGTTCGTTATCCAAAGATACTGGATTTGAAACACTGGCTGGTGCGAGATTCCCTTTGAATAGGCTGAGGTTGGATCCACCCTTTTTAGGGTCGTCAGCATTGTACCGAGGCTTCGGATTATGCAAATGACGATTTTTGGCTTCGTAGTGTGCTGTCACGAAGTTTGCCGCCTCCTCAGTGATGAATGCCTCAGCCATCGATGCTTCAATTCTACATTTATTTTTACATTTTTGTCGAAGCGTCTTCTGCATCCTCTCAGTTGGGTAGCACCAACGATTTTGCACAGGCCCCCCAATCTTGCCTCGGTCGGGAGATGCAAAATCAAATGTTGCATTGGATTAAAGAAGCCCGGTGGAAAGATCTTCTCTAACTTGCAGATCAACTCCGGCGCCAACTCTTCCATTTCTTCTAGCACGCCAGGCGATAGTTCTTTCGCACAAAGAACACGGAAGAAATAGCTGAGTTCTGCCAGTACTAGCCATTCATCCTCAGGGATGAAGCCACACAACATCACCGGCATTACCCGCTCAATCCATATGTGCCAATCATGACTCTTGAGACCAAATATCTTCAATTTATCAAGACTGGCTCCCCTCTGTAGATTCGCTGCATACCCATCAGGGAACATCAACTGCATTTTCACCCACAAGATAATTTCCCTCATAGCTGGCCTTCCAAGATTGAACCATGCCTTTGGCTTCGTCCAGTTCTGCTTTCCTTTCGGTTCTTTCATGTTTTGTAACGGCCTATCACATAGCGCCTCCAGATCGACTCTAGCCTTAGTATTATCCTTTGACTTCCCATCTATGCCGAACAATGTACCAAAAAGTGCCTCGGCGATATTCTTCTCAGTGTGCATCACGTCGATGTTGTGTGGGCAAAGGAGGTCTTTGAAGTAAGGCCGATCCCATAAGCATGTTTTGTGAGTCCAGGCGTGCTTAGAATTATACCCCTTGAAGTACCCTGAACGCTCTGGATCTGGCTCGAGAGCGTTTAACGTTGGCCTGTCAATGCAGGTGGTGCAGAGTTTTTGACAACTCTACCTCTGATGAAGTTCTTCTTGTCTTTCCTGAACTTATGGCGAGGATTCAGGAACTGTCTATGCATGTCGAAGCAAGAAAACTTGCGACCGGCCTGAAGCCAACGAAACTCAAGAGCTCCCTTGCATGTGGGGCACGGGAACCTTCCATGCACACACCAGCCAACGAATAGCGCATACGCCGGCAAGTCATGCGTCGAGTACATGTACCAGACACGCATTATGAAGTTCCGTTTGCTATAGGCATCGTATGTCTTGAACCCATTATCCCAGGCTTCTTGCAATTCGTCCTTAAGCGGTTGCATGTACACATTCATATTTTTCCCCGGATAGTTGGGCCCTGGAATTATCAACGTCAGGAAAATGTTCTTTCTTTGCATAATCTGTCCGGGGGGGGAGATTGAGTGGAAAGACAAATACGGGCCAACAACTGTATTGGGCTGCCGTCATACCAAACACACTGAACCCATCCGTGCTGATGCCGACTCAAGGATGCCTCGGATTTGTCGCTTTGTCACCATGTAATTCATCAAACTTTTTCCACGCAACACCATCCGATGTGTGTACAATCATCAGATTCCCATCTGCTTCGGTTCTTTTGCCCGTTTTGTGCCATGTCATCTGTCTGGCCGTCTCTTCGACCATGAAAAGACGTTGAAGTCTTGGTACGATTGGCATATACCGAAGAACACTAACGGGGATTTTGGTCTGTGTCTTCTCACCCATACCGTTGTCTACCACAACATACCTGGAAGACTTGCAAATGGGACAATAGTTCAAGTCCGCATAGTCAAGCCTAAACAAGACACATCCTTTCTCACAGGCATGTATCTTATCATAGGGCATCTTCAGTGCACGGAGGATTTTGTCCGACTGGTACAGGTTTGCAGGCATTACATGGCCTTTGGGTAGAAAGCGTCCAAATACTGTCATCATTGCATCGTAGCATTCTCTGCCCAAGTTGAACTGAGCCTTCAGAGCCATTACTTGTGAGATTGCATCCAACTGACAAAGCTCAGTGTGCTCATGGAGCGGACGTTTTGAAGACTCCAACATTTCATTGAAGGCCTTTGCAGATTCCTCCATCTCCTCGTCCGAATCCCGAGCATCATCAAAGTCTTGCACCATGTTTTCCATCCCAGTACCATGCTCGTCGGTGCGACGACGATCCACCTCAGCTCGGTCACGTTGGGCAGACTCACCATGAAATGTCCACACCGTATAATCGGGCGTAAAACCACTCTTCTGCAGGTGTTTGCCCATTTCAGCCTCTGTCCTCTTTTCCCAATTGCCGCACCGTAAACAGGGGCACCAGGTTTTCCTCTGGCCATTTGCAAATGCGGCTCGCACAAACCCCTTGGTTTTTGTGAACCATTCAGTGCTCCATTTGTTCTGACCAGTGTGACCGGTGTACATCCACGCACGATCACTCATCTTGACTTTCAGAGCTACTAGACACACAACAAATATATATATAATTCACCATGTATATATTCATCAGTTGATCTACTTTGTCAATTTTATTACGTCCATGCAACCTACACTCTAATAGGTAATGATAGGTCCTAATCCCACCCGAGTATGTATATATTGGGTTCATTTTCCCATGCTATGCTCCGGATCCTACGCAAAATTTCGGCAGCACCTCCCTGCTGTTCTCCTGATACACGTCTCTGCAATAAACAGAGAGGATGTGTACCCGGAGAACAACAGGGGAGGCACTGACGAAATTTATGCGTCGGATCCGGAGCAAAGCATATGGGAAAACGAACCCAATCTAAACATACTCGGGCTGTCCATGGATAGCGTTGGACAATTCGAAAGAATCAAGGTTATAAATATGCAAATGCATGCATATTTATAACTATGACGCTTTCGAACGAGAGACACATATTGGTTACGCATACTGATGATTCAAGACACATATGTAGCTAGCTATCAAGTTTCATCGGAATAGATCAAATAATTAATGGGGGAGGAGGACATGTCATTTGTGCTCACCCACGAACGAAGGGGCAGAGCTCGTCAAACGCACGGCGAGGTCGTCGAACACCAAACCTTGCAGCGATGAAACAACTGCACATTTAAAACTACCCGATCAACACAATTATATATGATGTTTTTCATAACAAAATCGAAAGATATATGAACTAATAATTCACAAATATATGACCCCGTCGGCTTCTGGAAGGCCAAAGAACACCTTTTCGGGAGGTGTCGGGGGTCGGGGTGTCGTGTCGGTCTCGGGGTGCCGTGTCGGGGTCGGGGTCGGGG
>NC_057796.1:439569000-439570930 GCF_018294505.1 Triticum aestivum
TCTTTGCCGTCTGCTAGCGGACGGCAAAGAGGTGGCCCGTTAAGTTTTTCCCAAACGGGCGGGGGGTGGGGGCCACCTCACTCTTTGCCGTCCGCCAGCGGACGGCAAAGATTCTTTGCCGTCTGCTGGCAGACGGCAAAGAGCTTCTTTGCCGTCTGCCCTTTCTTTGCCGTCTGCTTTTGGGTAGCTGATGGCAAAGAGCTTCTTTGCCGTCAGCTAGCAGACGGCAAAGAGCTGGCAGATGGCAAATTAGCTGATTCCAGTAGTGAGGGAAGATTATCACCCCAAATGATCTAATTCGCCGCGGAGTCGTAACTGCTTCTTCATCGCCTCCACGACCTCCATCTCCTTGCGCGTCTCCTCCGCCATCTTCTTCATTTTGTCCATGACGCGGGATTTCTCGACGCGAGCCTTCATCATCTGTTCCACGGCAGCATTACGTACCTTGACAGCAGCCGAGTGCTCGATGCAGAGCTTCGCCAACTCCTCCTTCTGTTCCATGACGAGGGCCTGCAGCATCTTCATCGAGGAACTACTATTCTCATGCAGCTTCTTCCAGCCGGCGTTCTTCTCCTTCAACAGGTCGATCTTGTGGCAGAGCTTCGCCTTGTCCTCCTGAAGTCACAGAATTTCGCCGGTCGCCTTCTTCTCCGAGGCAATGCTCTTCTCCAGCAGCATCACCAAGCCGGTGGTCAACTCCCCCTGCTGATTGAGCTCAGCGGGCATGTCGTCGAGGCTCTCCTTCAGCAACTCCATCAAGCCTTGGATGAACTCCTTCTGCTTATTGAGCTGATCGGGCATGCCGTCGAGGGATAACGACTCCAGCTCCGCCGGCTAGGCATGTTCGCCTCCGCGGCTAGGGCGCTCCTGGGAGCCATCGCCTGCCCGTGAAATGGATATGCTTGTGATAGTAATCATCTTCGTATGCCTTTCATGCCTACCGGAAGGAAGCCGGGAAAGTCTCTGTCGTGGGTAGACACGAGCTTGTCTCTAGTTCCTCGTCAGGATGGTTGTGTCCGGTATGTCATGATGAGGTACGATGAGTGGTGATTCTGTCTGTTGGTTGAAATATATTTGTTATGCTAATCATGCAGGAAATATTTAAACCTCCCGAGTCAACCATAGATCAAGTCTTGTTCCAGTAACCCCCATACTTGTTTCGTACTACCACTTGTCCCTGCCATAGGTAGGGTACGGTTCAGTAAGTTGTCAACCCCTTACCTAGCACACACCGTACAGAGAGGCCATGGTGGAAGATACCGGAGGCATCCGGTAGGCATGCCACCTGGTCCGGGGGCATGGGTGTTTTCGGTTGGAGCCAAAGGGGTAGCTCCCCTAGTTTGCGCGCGTTATAAATTTGGTGATCCCATGCTAAGTCGAGGTTGTAGCCTCCCCACTTAGAGTTTGGCTTAATGGGTGTCGTGGGTGATTCCAGACACCGGTAAGTTAGGCTGGTGTGTGCGGTCAGGTGTGTTTTCAATTAAAAGACCGTAGACGGAATTAGTCCCGATGGACTAAAGGAATCTGTTACTCGTGGGTAAAGAGTACACCCTCTGCAGAGGTTAAATCTATTCGAATAGCCGTGTCCATGGTTAAGGACTACAGTCTGGGATGGGTCAAGTGTCGGTCTTAGTGTCGGTCTTCGGAGGAAAAACTGCTAAACCAGAACATTTATTATGGCCTGTGACATATGATGATGATGATTATTGTGGACTAACCATTTACATTGTTTGAATTATTGAGTATCCATGGGACGGTTCTACCTCCTGGATATTCACTGTGATTATTCTTATATAAGCCCTTTATGTGGTGTCGCTCAGACGCCCGACTGTGGCATGCTTGTTATTTAAATTATTTATAAGCCCTTTATGTGGTGTCGCTCAGACGCCCGACTGTGGCATGCTTGTTATTTAAATTATTCATAAGCCCT
>NC_057796.1:439570943-439571360 GCF_018294505.1 Triticum aestivum
TTACATTATTTGAATTATTGAGTATCCTTGGTACGGTTCTACCTCCTGGATATTCACTGTGTTTATTCTTATATAAGCCCTTTATGTGGTGTCGCTCAGACGCCCGACTGTGGCATGCTTGTTATTTAAATTATTTATAAGCCCTTTATGTGGTGTCGCTCAGACGCCCGACTGTGGCATGCTTGTTATTTAAATTATTCATAAGCCCTTTATGTGGTGTCGCTCGGACGCCCGACTGTGGCATGCTTGTTATTTCTATTATTTATAAGCCCTTTATGTGGTGTCGCTCAGACGCCCGACTGAGGCATGATTTATCTTATTATCCTTTCGAGGCGTCGCTTCAGACACTCGATCGGTGCATTCTATTTCTACTCCCGTATCGCATGTTCATATTTTATATGAACAACTTGCATGCGT
>NC_057796.1:439571418-439606073 GCF_018294505.1 Triticum aestivum
CGACTGTGGCATGCTTGTTATTTAAATTATTCATAAGCCCTTTATGTGGTGTCGCTCAGACGCCCGACTGTGGCATGCTTGTTATTTAAATTATTTATAAGCCTTTTATGTGGTGTCGCACAGACGCCCGACTGTGGCATGCTTGTTATTTCTATTATTTATAAGCCCTTTATGTGGTGTCGCATAGACGCCCGACTGTGGCATGCTTGTTATTTCTTTTATTTATAAGCCCTTTATGTGGTGTCACTCAGACGCCCGACTGAGGCATGATTTATCTTATTATCCTTTCGAGGCGTCGCTTCAGACACCCGATCGGTGCATTCTATTTCTACTCCCTTATTGCATATTCATGTTTTATATGAACAACCTGCATGCGTGCATCATGGATTTTGTTTATTTCGTGACTGACATTGTGATCATAGAATACTTCAGAGCATGATTATCATTCGTTGTATTATACCCGTGTTCATAATGTTTGCGAGTACATTCAAAAGTACTCACTGGCTTGTCCCTAGCTATTGTCTTGGCCAGATTTCTTGCTTGGAGAGGAGCGTTGCGATGACAGCCCCGGAACCTAAGCAACGGTGATAGCAGCCTCGCGGAGATAGGAGTTAACCTGGTCAGCCGTTCCTGTGGGAATTGGAGTCCCATGGCCACTGATGAACCACAAACCGCTTCCGCCATCAACCACTAGAAACCAGTTGTTGTACTCATAGGCCAGAATGGTCTTGTACTACATATTATGTACTTTGCTTGGAATTTCTGTATCAAGTTGGTGCCTCATCAGCTAACAGTAATCCTGGGGCTGGTGAGCACATGGGCCATTTTCTGGGAAATTAATATCCCGAAAACCGGTCCTGACATGGGCCGACCATAACGGGCCATCGTTAATAGGCCGTATTTGATGACGCTATGAAAACGGCCCAACGTATTAACGGACCACAAACGGGCCGACTGTAACGACAGGCTGAATTTGTCCCACAAGCAGAAAATGACAGTAACGGGCCGTAAGTAAACGAATGCTGGAAAATAGCCCAAGAATAAATGGGCTCTGAGAAGGCCGAAAGATAACATGGGTTGGAAATGGCCCAATGGAATAACGGGCCGTTAATGGGTATATAGTGATACACTGTTCATTACGGGCCAGTTTCACCACGGTCCGTTAATGGGTGTAAAGTAATACACTGTTCATTACGGGCCAGTTTCAGCACGGGTCGTTAATAGGCCAAGAGTTACATAGGGCCTCATATGGGCCGAAAGATGTCATGGGCCATACATGGGCCAGAAGTGAAAACGGGCTGGAATCATATTGGATGGCCCAGATGACGCTACTGGGCCTAATTCGAATAGGGCGTAACGGGCCTTGGGTTAGCGGGCTGTAAATGGGCTATATGCGAACAGGCCGTTAACAGGCTTTCCATGGGCCGGCCCGCCAGCTTTTGACCAAGTCAAACGGGCCGGCCTTTTCACAGGAATGGGCCACTGTTGGGCCGTGCCATGTGTCGACGTATCATAGGCGCCTTCTGTCCAATGAGTGGATGACATCTGTCCCAGCGATGAGCCGACACGTGTTTCCTCTAGCCAATGATGATTTTACACGTGGAAAATCCCCATTGGTCGGGGCTGTTAAAGGGTTATCGGATCCAAAACCCGACCCGATAGCTTAACGGCGTTCCGTTACGGTGGATGCCATGTGTCGGTCACCCTTGACGAAAGCACTTCTATGACGCGCGATTTATTGTCATGGAAGTGGACACTTCCGTGATGATAATTTTGGTAATGTCATGGAACACTTCTACGACAGCACATGTATGACTATCTTGATTCTGTCATAATTTTGTCATGGATGTACATGCATGACAAAAAACGCGACCTACTGTGACAAACACGTATCATCACGGAAGTGTATTTTTTTTGTAGTGTATAAAGGTGCACTATAGGTATCTCCGAAAGTGTCTGTTGGGTTAGCATGAATCGAGACTGGGATTTGTCACTCCGTATGACGGAGAGGTATCTCTGGGCCCACTCGGTAATGCATCATCATAATGAGCTCAATGTGACTAAGGAGTTAGCCACGAGATCATGCGTTACGGAACGAGTAAAGAGACTTGCCGGTAACGAGATTGAACGAGGTATGGGGATACCCATGATCGAATCTCGGGCAAGTAACATACCGATAGACAAAGGGAATTGAATACGGGATTGATTGAATCCCCGACATCGTGGTTCATCCGATGAGATCATCGTGGAACATGTGGGAGCCAACATGGGTATCCAGATTCCGCTGTTGGTTATTGGCCGGAGAACGTCTCGGTCATGTCTGCATGGTTCCCGAACCCGTAGGGTCTACACACTCAAGGTTCGGTGACGCTAGAGTTGTTATGGGAAATAGTATGTGGTTACCGAAGGTTGTTCGGAGTCCCGGATGAGATCCCGGACGTGACGAGGAACTCCGGAATGGTCTGGAGGTGAAGATCGATATATTGGATGAAGGGTATTGGAGTCCGGAATTGTTCCGGGGGTACCGGGTGACGACCAGCATGTCCGAAAGGGTTTCGGAGGCCCCGGCAAGCGTTGGGGGGCCTTATGGGCCAAGGGGAGGGGGCACATCAGCCCACTAAGGGGCTGTGCGCCCCTCCCACCCCATCTCACGTAACGTGGAGAGGTGGGGGAGCCTCCCCTAGGGCAGCCACCCCTCCCGGCTTGGGGGGCAAGTTTCCTAGGGGTGGGGGCACCCAAACCCATCTAGGGTTTCCCCTGTGGCCGCCGCCCCTCCCCTAGGGAAACCCTAGGGCGCCTCCTCCTCCCCCCTTCCCCCTATATATAGTGAGGGAGAGAGAGGGCAACCGCACCCCTTCCCTGGCGCAGCTCTCTCCTCCTCCAACTGCTCCTCCTCCTCCGTAGTGCTTAGCGAAGCTCTGCCGGAGAACCACGAGCTCCATCGCCACCATGCCGTCGTGCTGCTGGAGTTCTCCCTCAACTTCTCCTCTCCCCTTGCTGGATCAAGAAGGAGGAGACGTCCCCGGGCTGTACGTGTGTTGAACGCGGAGGCGCCGTCTGTTCGGTGTTAGATCAGATCTTCCGCGATTTGAATCGCCGCGAGTATGACTCCATCAACCGCGTTCTTGTAACGCTTCCGCTTAGCGATCTTCAAGGGTATGAAGATGCACTCCCTCTCTCTCGTTGCTAGCATCTCCTAGATTGATCTTGGTGACACGTAGGAAAATTTTGAATTATTACTACGTTCCCCAACACCCCTTCCCCCGTATATAAAGGAGTGGAGGAGGGGGAGGGCCGGCCCTCTCATGGCGCGCCCAAGGGGGAGTCCTACTCCCACCGGGAGTAGGATTCCCCCCTTCCCTAGTTGGACTAGGAGAGGAAGGAAGGAGGAGAGGGGGAGAAGGAAAGGGGGGGGGGGGCGGCCCCCGACCCAATTCGGATTGGGCTTGGGGGGCCGCGCCCTCCACCTTGGCTGCTGCCTCCTCTCTCCCACTAAGGCCCAATAAGGCCCATACACTCCTGGGGGGTTCCGGTAACCTCCCGGTACTCCGGTAAATGCCCGAACTCACCCGGAACCATTCCGATGTCCAAACATAGTCACCCAATATATCGATCTTTATGTCTTGACCATTTCGAGACTCCTCGTCATGTCCGTGATCACATCTGGGACTCCGAACAACCTTCAGTACATCAAAACACATAAACTCATAATACCGATCGTCACAGAACGTTAAGCGTGCGGACCCTACGGGTTCGAGAACAATGTAGACATGACCTAGACTCATCTCCAGTCAATAACCAATAGCAGAACCTGGATGCTGGTTCCTACATATTCTACGAAGATCTTTATCGGTCAAACCGCATAACAACATACGTTGTTCCCTTTCTCATCGGTATGTTACTTGCCTGAGATTTGATCGTCGGTATCTCAATAACTAGTTCAATCTCGTTATCCGCAAGTCTCTTTACTCGTTCCGTAATGCATCATCCCGCAATAACTCATTAGTCACATTGCTTGCAAGGCTTATAGTGATGAGCATTACCGAGATGGCCCAGAGATACCTCTCCGACAATCGGAGTGACAAATCCTAATCTTGATTTATGCCAACTCAATAAACACCATCGGAGACACCTGTAGAACATGTTTATAATCACCCAGTTACGTTGTGACGTTTGATAGCACACTAAGTGTTCCTCCGGTATTCGGGAGTTGCATAATCTCATAGTCATAGGAACATGTATAAGTCATGAAGAAAGCAATAGCAACAAACTAAACAATCAAGTGCTAAGCTAACGGAATGGGTCAAGTCAATCACATCATTCTCTAATGATGTGATCCCGTTAATCAAATGACAACTCATGTCTATGGCTAGGAAACTTAACCATCTTTGATTCAACGAGCTAGTCAAGTAGAGGCATACTAGTGACACTCTGTTTGTCTATGTATTCACACATGTATTAAGTTTCCGGTTAATACAATTCTAGCATGAATAATAAACATTTATCATTATATTAGGAAATATAAATAACAACTTTATTATTCCCTCTAGGGCATATTTCCTTCAGTCTCACACTTGCACTAGAGTCAATAATCTAGATTACACAGTAATGATTCTAACACCCATGGAGTCTTGGTACTGATCATGTTTTGCTCGTGAGAGAGGCTTAGTCAATGGGGGTCTGCAACATTCAGATCCGTATGTATCTTGCAAATCTCCATGTCCCCCTCCTTGACTTGATCGCGGATGGAATTGAAGCGTCTCTTGATGTGCTTGGTTCTCTTGTGATATCTGGATTCCTTTACCAAGGCAATTGCACCAATATTGTCACAAAAAAAATTCATTGGACCCGATGCACTAGGTATGACACCTAGATAGGATATGAACTCCTTCATCCAGACTCCTTCATTTGCTGCTTCCGAACCAGCTATGTACTCCATTTCACACGTAGATCCTGCCACGACGCTTTGCTTGAACTGCACCAACTGACAGCTCCATCGTTCAATATAAATACGTATCTGGTTTGTGACTTAGAGTCATCCGGATCAGTGTCAAAGCTTGCATCGACGTAACCATTTACGACGAACTCTTTGTCACCTCCATAAATGAGAAACATATCCTTAGTCCTTTTCAGGTATTTCAGGATGTTCTTGACCGCTGTCCAGTGATCCACTCCTGGATTACTTTGGTACCTCCTTGCTAAACTAATAGCAAGGCGCACATCAGGTCTGGTACACATCACTGCATACATGATAGAACCTATGGCTGAAGCATAGGGGATGACTTTCATGTTCTCTCTATCTTCTGCAGTGGTCGGGCATTGAGTCTGACTCAACTTCACACCTTGTAACACAGGCAAGAACCCTTTCTTTGATTGATCCATTTTGAACTTCTTCAAAACTTTATCAAGGTATGTGCTTTGTGAAAGTCCAATTAAGCGTCTTGATCTATCTCTATAGATTTTGATGCCCAATATATAAGCAACTTCACCGAGGTCTTTCATTGAAAACTCTTATCCAAGTATCCTTTTATGCTATCCAGAAATTCTATATCATTTCCAATCAATAATATGTCATCCACATATAATATTAGAAATACTACAGAGCTCCCACTCACTTTCTTGTAAATACAGGCTTCTCCAAAAGTTTGTATAAAACCATATGCTTTGATCACACTATCGAAACGTTTATTCCAACTCCGAGATGCTTGCACCAGTCCATAAATGGATCGCTGGAGCCTACAAACTTTGTTAGCATCCTTTGGATTGATAAAACCCTCAGGTTGCATCATATACAACTCTTCTTCTAGAAATCCATTCAGGAATGCAATCTTTACATCCATTTGCCAAATTTCATAATCATAAAATGCAGCAATTGCTAATATGATTCGGACGGACTTAAGCATCGCTACGGGTGAGAAGGTCTCATCGTAGTCAACTCCTTGAACTTGTCAAAAACCTTTCGCAACAAGTCAAGCTTTGTAGACAGTAACATTACTGTCAGCGTCAGTCTTCTTCTTGAAGATCCATTTATTCTCGATGGCTTGCCAATCATCGGGCAAGTCAACCAAAGTCCGCACTTTGTTCTCATACATGGATCCCATCTCAGATTTCATGGCCTCAAGCCATTTCACGGAATCTGGGCTCATCATCGCTTCCTCATAGTTCGTAGGTTCATCATGGTCACGTAACATGACCTCCAGAACTGGATTACCGTACCAGTCTGGTGCGGATCTTACTCTGGTTGACCTATGAGATTCGATAGTAACTTGATCTGAAGTTACATGATCATCATCATTAGCTTCCTCACTAATTGGTGTAGGAGTCACAGGAGCTGATTTCTGTGATGAACTACTTTCCAATAAGGGAGCAACTAAAGTTACCTCATCAAGTTCTACTTTCCTCCCACTCACTTCTTTCGAGAGAAACTCCTTCTCTAGAAAGGATCCATTCTTGGCAATGAATGTCTTGCCTTCGGATCTGTGATAGAAGGTGTACCCAACAGTCTCCTTCGGGTATCCTATGAAGACACATTTCTCTGATTTGGGTTCGAGCTTATCAGGTTGAAGCTTTTTCACATAAGCATCGTAGCCCCAAACTTTCAGAAATGACAACTTGGGTTTCTTGCCAAACCATAGTTCATAAGGTGTCGTCTCAACGGATTTAGATGGTGCCCTATGTAACGCGAATGCAGTTGTCTCTAAAGCATAACCCCAAAACGATAGCGGTAAATCGGTAAGAGACATCATAGATCGCACCATATCTAATAAAGTGCGGTTACGACATTCGGGCACACCATTACACTGTGGTGTTCTGGGTGGCGTGAGTTGCGAAACTATTCCACATTGTTTCAAATGAAGACCAAACTTATAACTCAAATATTCTCCTCCACGATCAGATCGTAGAAACTTTATTTTCTTGTTATGATGATTTTCCACTTCACTCGGAAATTCTTTGAACTTTTGAAATGTTTCAGACTTATGTTTCATGTGACAGCCTGGTTTTTGCCCTCTCTCATTTGCTTGATTTTCTTTTGGAGCCAATTTGAAAATTTGGAGTTTTTGAATCTTTTCATATGGACTTAAACACTTGGGTACCCTTGGCTTTCACCCAAGTGCTTCATTTCCCTCCCTAATCATCATTCCTCTTCTGATCCACCCCAAAATAATCTTTGGAATATTTTTCTTAAATGAAAAATATTCATTTTTCTCTCAAAAACCCTAGCTAGTTCAATATGCTCCAAAGCAACCCCAATTTTTATGGCCCAGAAAAATCTGAGATAATTCACAAATATTCTTTGAACCCTAGGTCACCTTCCTGAGCAAAAATATTTCATCACTTTTTGGAATATTTTTGCTAGAGAAAATATTTTCTGTTCTGGACAGAAATGGTGGTTTCTACAGCAACTACCATTTTACTTGCTCCATTGTGCCTGGGTTTTCTTGTGCGTCTTCACCTTAGTAGATAATGGCTAACCTCCAAAGCACAGCCCCCAACTCCTAGCCATTTGACCTCAGTAACCTCTCAAAGTTACTGACCAGAAACTTACTTGGCATGTAAAAACTCCTCTACTGCACCTGGATCCAAACCAAGGCGTGGTAAACTTCAAAACCACCACGAACAACATGCCAGACATGATTTTTGGACGTAGGCTGGCCTGAGGGAGGAGTTCACGCGGTGACCACGCGTGTCCACCATGTCATGCCTGCGTGTCGACGCACTCTCAGTGCCGCCGAGCGCTCTGTTCGCGCGTGCTCGCTTCCCCCCCTGCCGGAGCGTGCCAAACTTCGCCACCATCCTCTTCTCAACGCCATTAACTTCCCTCTGGTGCTTGCCGACGCCGGAGCTCGCCGCAGCGAGCACGGGCACGGTCCGGCCAACCCAACAGTGCGGTGCGCACTGTGCTCGTCGCCTTCTCCTCGTTCCTGTGCTCGTCCCCGTTCGCCAACAGTTGCCGCGTGAGCTACGTCACCTTCTCCCCCTCTCACTGACGTCGCTCGTCGCCGGGCGCCGTGGACAAGTGTCCACTGGCGGAGCCCGAAACCCCCTCTTCGCTCGCCTATAAATGGAGCCGTCCCCACCTTCCTCGAGCACCATCCACCACTCCCACACAACCCACAAGCGCGTAGGAAACCGTAGCCCGGCCGGGTAGGCCGCGGGCCGCCGTCCTCGAGCTCGCCGGCGATCCCCTTTGGTCGCCGCAGTACACTACAAGAAACCTGTTAATTCATGATAGATTTCTGGTGACAATTTCGAAAACCGTCATCGACGGTCTAGTACAGCCCTGCAGCCCGCCCGTAGCCCACTTGAGCCCGCCCAAACCATTCATGTATAAAACCGACCTAACCCTAGCGCACTCCCTTCTACAATCTCTTCTACCTCCGCCGCCGCCCCCAGAATCTTATGGTGTGTTTGCTTTGTGTCATCGGGTGGAATGTAATGGGACGGTTCCATCCCGAGGGCCCGTTCCCGTGTTTGGTCCATCTAAGGAGCCGGAACCCACTCGTTCCATGGAACAGCATATTCGCTGAATATGCGGAACGAAGTCATACCTCCAAATCGGCCGACGACATGGAACGGCTCTCTCTCACCCCTCCCGCGACTCTCGCTCACCCCCAAACCCTTTCCTTGTCAGCGCCGCCACCCCTCGTCTGTCTCGCGCTCTCGATCTGGGACGCCGCCGGGCAGTCTCACCTCTCTCCGTCTCCCGTGTATGGTGGTGGCGGGACGGAAGGAGCTGCGGCGCTCCCACCCACATCGGCGGCGGGCTAGCAGCGACGCTCCTAGCGACAACAACGGCTCGAGGTAAGAGAGAGACAGGGAGGAGTGAGAAGGAATTATGGCGGCAGCGGTGGCTCGCATGGAAGAGAGAGGCACAACGGCCAAAAGGGGTAGCCGGCGTGGGCGTTCGATGGTCTGCCAATTGGGATCTCGGCAAGCAGTAGCACCCGCCCCATCTGTATGCGCGTGTATGAACACCAATTCAATGTTTATAGGATTTTTTTGAGCAATTTGCGGTTGATGATTTCGACAGTATGCGTCATTAGATGTCAAAGTTCATCAAATTGTTATAAGCACAAGCATACGTGTGATAATGTACACCAAATACATTCCATTCCGTCTCTCGTATACCAAACAATAAAACGTAACCATTCCATTCCGTCTAATTGCTTCTACCAAACGCGGGAACGGAACCAACCCATTCTAGAGGAATGGAACCATTACATTCCATCCCACTTGGTTCCTCAACTAAACACACCCTTATCCCTCTTTCTCAATCCCCTCCACTACCCCTCCTCTGCAGCCCCACCGTTCCGGCGGTCTCTCCTTCCTCCATCTCCCCACCTGCGCCCTCCCTCTTACCGAGGCTCTCCCGTACATCCTCCAGTACCACTCCCATTGGTAACCCTCCCTCCCCCATACCACTTGTGGTTCTGATCTAGGGAGTTCGACGGCGACGGCGACCATACGAGCAATGGCAGCTGCAACTTGGGCACGCGCAGATCCGGCACAGAGCTCAAGCCCGACGTCGGCCTTGTCGGAGCTGAGCGGCCGTGCGGTGGTCGGTGTACTGCGACGGCTCGCTGGAGGCAGCAGCGAACCCTAGTCGCCACTGGTCACCAGCGCCTGGCCCACCTCTCCTGTTGGCTTCCTCGACGCCGTGGCCTAGTGCTACTGCGTGACTGCAGTGGCGGCCTTCACCATTGTCAAGCCCTGAGGTTCACGCTCGTCTCTTTGTCCGGTATTAAATAATACAGTAAGACACACAGGGCAGCTCTATTATACATGTAGTACTATTTTTAGGTATATGCTTTTGATGGTATACATTGTTAATTGGTGCATCTCCAGCACAACTGTCAGGCTCTGTCGTACATGTAGTTTCTTAGCAAATTGTGGTGGTAGACTCGATATGGGCTGGAATTAGGCAACGTATACCACCCAGTATGCAGTCTTCAAGTAATCATTGTTACTGTGTGAAAGAATTCAGTCACTGGGATCTATGTAGTTTCTGTCATCTATGTATAGGTTCTCACAGAACAGGAGATAAGAATGTCTAAATACAACATTTGCCTGATTAAAGGCATCCTCTCTTCCGCTGTTAACCGAAATGCATGAATCTCTGCACTTAGCTATGGTGGTCTTGCATGGGTAGTTGTAGCTAGAGCAGCGGAGAGTCCCAAAGACGTCCGTATGCCTCTGTTTTTTCTTGTGTTTTTCTACATATATGTGCTTCTTCAAACATTCTCTGCTTGCTTGCTGAAATAGTACAACTTAGTAGTGGATAACATAGTGTGTTGACTCTAGAGAGAAGTCGAGGAATTCTTGTGTGATAAAGCTGTGGTATAAAATACTTCAAAAAACAATGTATACAGTGAAGTCTGTAACCTTATTGATTCATTCCGGTGCTAATCTTACTTACATGTATAAACAGTACTATTGCTTTATTTTGATGAGTTGTTTACATAGTTGCAGTTCTGCAAACTAGTGAGTATATTTGTTTCGCCTCTGCACATGGTTGTTGCCGGTGGGCATGGTGGGTGGGCATGGCTCCTTTCTGCAACTCAAGGTAGGCGCACAAAATCGTCCTTCCCGTGGAAATTTTACTCAATCAAGTATATAATAATTAGTCATATTCCAGATCCTTGAAAATGATCTATTGTGGAGCAGTCAAAGCATGTTAATTGCAATATCGACTTGTTTGCTTTATATGATTATATATTGCAATATCCGTTCTGTTAAATCTATTGTGAGCAGTCAAAGCATGTTACTGCAATATCGACTTGTTCGCTTTATATGATTATATATTGCAATATTGTTCTGTTATAATAATTAGTCATATTCCAGGTCCTTGAAAATGATCTATTCTGAGCAGTCAAAGCATGTTAACTGCAATATCGACTTGTTCGCTTTATATGATTATATATTGCAATATCCGTTCTGTTAAAATAGGCTTTGGAGACATGATTTCTGTTACGGTATTAACTGGCTGTCATGTTCTGTTTAGAGTTTTGATATTAAAGTAGTTTATTATCTCACTCGATCGAGTGACTAAGAGTAAGATTGTTTGTTAACTAGGCCTACAATTACACTGCTTCTCTGTTCTATATTATGTGTAAAATTTCTATGTGTTATGTGGTGAAAGTAGGCATCATACATATTATTGTGATATTGATTGATCAATACCCGAATACCGAGCTGTATTCATTGATAAACCAGATTTAGAGTTTGATGATAAATTTTGCACACTTCCGAGTGGCAAAGATTGATCTGCACCTTCCTATTGCCAAACTTCCAATGTTGCATTTGTTTTTCCTCATGTTGTTTTGATCTTTCATTGCGACTTAAGTAAACGGAAGTACAACAGCTTGTGCTTTCAAAATTAGATATCTGTATTGCTCGAAGATTTGTCATCTTAGTCCTCTTTAAATAGTTTAGCCATTGTTTGTATCTACGCCTTGCCCCGAGCATCCATATTTGCCTAGCTAATAATTCTTTGCACTTATATAAATTTGTCCTTAGGGTGATTAACTTCGTTTTTTTTGTGATTGTATATTGCAGGTCACTGGTATATAAGGTTTTTGCAAGTGAATACAGTACACATAAATCCGAGGCTCCTGTTTCAGAACAGTTACAAGAAAACGCAAAGTGTTACTAATGATGTTTGTAAATCCTCCGTGAGCCATCTATGTAAATATGTAATTGCTGGGTCATCTAAACAGTAGCGTGATGCTAATAAGCTTCAGCTGCTATGTGAAAATTATACAACTATGTAAATATCTTTTGTTGGGTCATCTAAAGAGTAATGTAATTGTAATAAGCTTTGGCTGCTTTGTGAAAATTCTTTTTGTTTTATCACCCTGATTGAGTACTAAGCTTGAAAATTAGATAGAAAATACCTTACTTTGATTTCCACCTGATGTGGGTAAAAAGGAAAAACACAAAAACTATTGGCCAAAAGTGACAAACTTCTAATTGGCTTAATGTAAAAATGAGATATTTGGTTGAAAATCTATAGAACGAAAACTGATGGGCCTTGGGGTGCCACATAAGTTGCCACGTCAAAGCCACATAAGTTGCCACGTCATCCGGTTCCATGACGGCTTGTTCTGTCACCAAAGCTTGGGCTTAGTTCGGGCTGGGCGGGCCTAGGGCAGAGCTGTGATGGCACAAAACCATCATGGAAGTTACGAAGTCAAATTATGACGCGATATACAGGACGGATTTTGAATCCGTCATGCATGCGCATCTGTGATGGCTTTGTACTGGTCTGTGACGGACTGGATCCGTCATGTATTAACAGATTTCTTGCAGTGGTAGCTCCAGCCCCTTCCAGGCCAGGGCGACCCTTCCAGGGCCTCCGCCTCTCTCCGGTGAAGCCATCCCGTCCCTCTGGAGCCCCTGGAGTTGCCTCTGCTCGCCGTCTCCTCATCTCCGGCGACCACCGCGTTCTGCCTCCGCTTGCGAGGTTGATTCCGACACCGTCCGACCACCCCTAGCCACGCTACGGGTACGGGCAGGTGTGCCACCGTCCCCTCTCTCCATCCCCCCTCTCGTTTTGGCCAAGGAGCCCTCGTCGCCGGCGAGAGCTCTGGCGAAGCCGCGACTCCCTCTGTTTCCTTCTCCCCCTCCTCCTCACCTGACTAGCAGGGCCCGCTAGTCAGCCACTCTGTACGCGCTCGAAGCGGTACGAGTGGTGGCGCCCCTGGGCTTTACGCCTTCGACGTCACCCCCAGTCTGTTTAATTTTTATTCAAATTCATTTGAATTTACAGAACACTTCAAACAACCATAACTCTTCAACCATAAGTCCAAATGAATTGCTTCTTTTTGTAGTTTGTTCTTTGCAAAGAAATCTAGCAGCTCACCAAAGATGAGATTTTTCTGAGCTGTTTAGAATTTCTGGTGATTTTCAGAAGTGTTCTTGATATTTGTTTTGTGCTTAAAATTATTTTCAGAGGGTGAGGCTTGTCTTGAGGATCACCAGAAGGCTTGTGAACCTCATCTGCACTAAGGCAAGCCACAGCAACATTTTCATGGTGTCATTTCAATATTTATGATTTTCTTACTTGAATGAAATGATTAATCCATGCATTTAAATAACTATTGTGTTATTTATATTCTGTTAAGTGTTTGTTAGTTATTAGGCTTGATTTACAGAATGTTGAAACTAGCTTAGTTGGTAAAGCAAAGCTAAGATCTCTTTGTGGTGTTGATAAAAATAATTTTTGTTATGCATGTTAGTAATTACTTAATGTTATATTCTTGCATAAATAAAATAGAAAAAATTGCTAGAAAATATTCTGTTAAGTACTTGTTTAGCCATTTTACTTGACTTACAGAATGTTTGAACCTAACTTGGTTGGTAAAGAAATTAGGAATTGTTTGTGGTATAATCTTTGCTATGCATGTCAGAAATAAATCGAACTTATTTTCTTGCATGAGAAAATAATAAAACTTGCTGTAACATATTTTGGTTAAAGTGTGAGTTACCCTGACTAGGAAAATAATATAAATTGTTGATGTTTATGCTTAGTGTGAATATGGTTGACATCAGTCATTTTCGTTAATATGTGATGCATGTGTAGTTTTGCATTTCATGGCATGCTATGACACCGGTCATTTTTGTTTTAAGTTGAAAAACCTGAATATAACTCAACTTGAATATACCGTTGACTGGGTCATGGTGCCGCTGAATCGAGTTTTTCCCAGTGCAACCACATTTGCCTTTGTGGGAAGGCCTTGATTCGGTCCATTGACATTGCCTCTGGTCGGTGCCTCCAACTAGGGAAGGTTATGGCATGCTTACCGGGCCAGGGTAAGCATGCCATAACCTTGTGTGTCCGTTGTTGAGATTATGGTACCGGGTCCCCGAGTGGGATCGTTTTGTCCACGACGGTGGTCGTTGTGTCTTTGGTAGACACGGGGCCACCCAGGACTAGCCCGTTGGGGATTGGGTCGGAGTGGCCGGGAGAGTGTCATGGCAATGGAAGGGTTTTGTCGGAATGCCGTTGGTCCACCCGAATGGGAGTGCGAGGCCATGGGTTCTGTGGTGTCGGTACAGTGTGCTACCTCTGCAGAGTGTATAATCTATCGATAGCCGAGTCCACGGTCACGGACGCCTCGTAGTAGGTCCCACCATGAGTCAACGTTTAATAAAATTTGCACACTAAGTTATGAACCTTGCACTATTGAGGATGGCTGAAAGGCCATCGAGATGTTCGGGAACAAATATTGGTCGTGGTTGTGATCGCCGTAAGGATCACGAGTTACTCTTGTCAAGACCACGGTGGTGGTTTGTTTGTGATCCGAGAATGATCACGGTTGGTAAGATCATCCCGATGGACGTTCGAGCATGATCACAGCATGCTGGACATATATTGTTGCATTATTATTAATTGGTTAATTATCATGATATTGTTTGCCATTATGATTATGCCTATTGTGAGCTTGCAAGTACATTCAATGTACTGACCTGGCGTGTCATGCTAGATTTCAGTAAAGTCTCGTTGGAAAGGAGTGCTGCTCGAGTCTAGATCGTGTCCACATCGGTGTCCCTGTGATATGGAGCTTCCGCTACGACGTTGTTCCGCTGCCGCTTAGTTGTTATGATCGAGGCCCCCTTTATGTTCACTAAATAATGTACATATTGTTCAGCCGCACCAGGCGTGCTGCTTGGCCTCGACATCTGTTGTAATATAAACTATGATCCGCTAGCATCAATAAAGCGGTTGCTTTCTGTACCAAGATGTTGTGTGTTGCCAGAAGACATGGTCTCTGGGCTGGCAATGCATGGTAAACCGGTCGCTCTGAGTCGGGGTGCCACAACGCTTGGTATCAGAGCCGCGCTAACTGTAGGCCACGCTAGACTGCGACGTGTTAACTGGACGTTACATACGAGTTTAAGTTGAGTGCCGGTAGCAATTGTAGCTGGTTGTTGCATTGCATGCATTTGGCTTATATCTTTATGCTAACCTGCTAATGGTTGTGAGTGCAGATGGCTCCGGTGCCGTATCCGTGCCAGTTGCAGCTGATGCCGTACACGTCACCGCACCTCCTTCGCAACATGTGGCGTCGGCTGTACCCTCTCGGAGACGACCCAGTCTATCGTGTGTACCGGGAGCATCTAGCTGATTCCGTGTATGAGTATCACGCAGTGGTCACTCTGCGCACTAGTTCCGATTCCAGCTCTTACACTCGTACTTCTCGGAGCGGTTACGCCTCCACCACTTCTCAGGCTGTCCAGTTTGCTGCATTCGAGGTCCTTGTCGAGCAACGAGGTCCGAATGCAGAACCACCCAGGTTTCTATTACTACCCTTCTCTGCACGACAATGGTCGTGTCCGTTTCCCTATCATTGATCTGGAGTCTGATAGTGTTGCTAGCCACCTTGCTCGTTATGTCACTGCTAGCTACCTTATGATCCACGAGCTGGCTCGAGAGCTGACTCGTGCCCGTACTGCTTTAGCCGCTGCTTTAGTCACTACTAGATCTGCCACTACTCCACCCTCTCTGGGATTTACTCCGTATATTCCAGCCAGTTCTAGTTCCCCTATTTCACCGGTTACTCCTGCCGAGTGGGTTTCACTTCTCACTACTCATGTAGCTCCGATGATTCACCCTACCCCTGCCCCTGAGGGAGAGCCCTCGAGGCAGCGCCGTCGTTTTACCTTTAACCCGGAGGTTTCCGTTAACCACGTCAGTTCAGGAACCGAGACCACTTCAGGGGAGGACACCGCAGCACCAGCAGAGCAGTAGTATCTTTGACTATTCGCAGTCGTTCGGATGATGTACGGATGTAGTCGTACGAGTCATGATGTTTCGTTGCATGTATGAGAGTAGTTGAACCTGGCATGTTGATTATCTTTCATGTATGAGTCTATGTATAATTATGTTGGGACTTTATTCACCGTATTTTATTCGCTCTTTTGTTTTCTTCCGGGATTTGTTGCTGGCTTTTCCCCAACTTTATTCTTGGATGTTTCTCATCTCGATTTCGTTGTCTTGGGAAAAATCCACAATAGGATTACGCGGGGAGGCAGCAGTAGCAACGTTCGTGAGGGAACTCCTGTTCGTCGTTCCGCACGGCAGGCAGGACATTCTCCGGAGCCGTACGTTCCGCCACCACCTCCACCGCCAAATCCGCCCTCCACCGAGCAAATTCTGCGTATGTTTGAGGAAAGAAGGAACAATGATCTGATCGAAATATTAAGAAGTGTGCAAGCTATGGTTGGACAGAATGGAAATTAGAATGGTCATCACTCCAAGCTGTCAGATTTTCAAAGGACCAAGCCACCAAGTTTCAGTCAGATTGTTGATCCATTGGATGCAGACGATTGGTTGCGTACCATTGAGAAAAAGCTTGAGATTGCTCGTACTGAAGAAAATGATAAAGTTCCATTTGCAACTCATTACCTTGAAGGCGCAGCTGCCATATGGTGGGAAAATGCAAAAGCCATGTGGCTTGTTGATGAAGAAATCACCTGGGAAAAGTTTAAGGATCAGTTCCGGAAATATCATATCCCTACTGGAGTTATGAAGACTAAGCAGCGTGAATTTCTCGCACTCGTCCAAGGAAATCAGTCTGTGGGTGAATATTTGCAAAAATTCAACCATCTGGCATGTTACTCTCTTTATGACGTAGCCACCGAAGAAAGGAAGATTGACAGATTTCTTGGAGGCTTAAATCCGCAACTCCGGTGTACTCTCAGTATGCTTGATTTCCCAGATTTCCAAACACTGGTGAACAAGGCTTTCATTGCTGAACGGGAGCACAAGCTTATATCAGATAATAGGCCTGTTAACAACGACAACAAGCGTAAGTTTGAGTCAAAGAAGGATGGGCAACCAGTGCAAAAGGCTCGTACCTGGCAGCAGACTCAGGTGGAATACAAGCCAAATTGGCAACAAAATGTTAACAAGACCACCACTCAAGTCAAGAATGTCGTGACCAACCCAATGCACGAGGAGCGTCAGCGCAATAATTCTTGCTTCAGTTGTGGGCAGAATGGACATTATGCCAGACAGTGCCCCAAGAACAACAAGGCGAATGCCCTAATCAGGCCACAAGTCAACTTTATGGAGTCATGCCCGACCCATCAAAACTTCACTGGGCACGTGCATCATATCTCAGCCGATGAAGCCCAAGAGAAACCAGAAGTCGTCATTTGGTATGTTTTCTATTGATGACATACCTGCCGTAATTTATTTGACTCCGGGGCTTCCCATTCTTTTATTTCTCGGAGTTTTGCTGCCCAAAACAAATTTCCTTGTACGCTTTTGGCCAAAAATATGCTGGTACAAACCCCGGGATCTTTAATCAAGAGCAATCTGGCCTGCCGTGATCTGGAAATCAATATCAACGGAGTCTACTTTCCAACCTCTCTGATAATCATTGAGTTTGAAAAGTTGGATATTATATTGGGTATGAATTGGTTGACCCAATATCAAGTTTGCATAAACTGCGCAACACGAGAAGTCACTTTGACCAGTCTGAATGGACAGACTACCAAATTCTATGCTCGCAAGAATATACCCAAGCAAGAATTGGTTTTCACCGCTGTGGCTGAGTTGGAATTAATTCCTGTGGTCAGCGAGTACCCTGATGTATTTCCAGAAGAACTGCCAGGCATGCCACCAGATCGGGAGCTGGAATTTGCAATAGATCTTTTGCTCGGAACCGCACCGTTATACAAGAAGTACTACCGAAAGCCCTCATCAAAATTAGTGGAGCTAAAGAAACAGCTTGATGAACTGTTCCAGAAAGGATATATTCGTCCCAACTCTTCACCATGGGGATCACCTGCTATTTTTGTGGAAAAAAAGGATGGCAGTCTCCGCATGTGCGTAGATTACCGCCAGCTGAATGAGGTCACCATCAAAAATAAATATCCGCTACCAAGGATTGATGATCTGTTTGATCAGCTCAGTGGGGCTAAAGTATTATCTAAGATCGATTTACGGACCGGGTATCATCAGCTCAAGATTAAAAAGGAGGATATCTCTAAGACCTCATTCACTACTCGGTACGGTCTTTATGAATATACCGTGATGTCCTTTGGTCTCACCAATGCCCCTGCTTTCTTCATGCATATGATGAACAAAGTATTCATGGACTTCCTCGACAAATTCGTGGTAGTCTTCATCGATGACATCCTCATTTACTCCAAGGGTGAAGAAGAGCACAAGGATCACCTCCGAGCAGTGCTACAACGACTCCGCGACCATCAGCTATACGCCAAATTCAGTAAATACGAATTTTGGCTCAAGCAAGTTGGGTTTCTCGGACATGTACTATCCGTTGAAGGTATAGCCATGGACCCGAGCAAAGTAAAGGATGTGCTCGATTGGGTGCCGCCCACGACCGTGACGCAGATCCGGAGTTTTCTCGGATTAGCTGGATATTACCGTCGGTTCATTGAAGGGTTTTCCAAGATTGCTAAACCCATTACGGCGCTGCTCAAAAAGGATAAGAAGTTTGAATGGACGGAGGACTGTGAGAAAAGTTTTAATGAGCTAAAGATACGGCTGACAACCGCACCTGTATTGACTCTTCCAGAAATTTATCGCAGTTTTGATGTGTATTGTGACGCCTCCAGGCAAGGCATTGGTTGCGTACTTATGCAAGACAGCAAGGTAGTAGCATATGCATCGCGACAGCTATGACCCCATGAGGGAAATTATCCTACTCATGATTTGGAATTGGCTGCGGTGGTTCATGCGCTAAAAATTTGGAGACACTACCTCATTGGAAAAAGGTGCCAAATTTTTACCGACCACAAAAGTCTCAAATACATCTTTACTCAGCCAGATTTAAACCTCCGTCAGCGAAGATGGCTAGAGTTGGTCAAGGATTATGACCTTGGAATAAATTACCACCCGGGTAAGCCAAACGTGGTTGCCGATGCACTCAGTCGAAAGCCCGTCAGCTTAAATATCATATTGAGATCCTTGCCTCCCGAACTCCAAGAGGAGATCACTTAGCTCAACCTGGTCATCGTGGATGCTGGCCTCGCTAATATTTTGGAAGTTACCCCTACACTTGAGGCAGAGATCCGCAAGGCCCAGCCAGCTGACGCCAAGCTGCAACAACGTGCCAAGGGCCATATGGCAGAGCAGACCCCAGATTTCTCCAAGGACAAATTCGGTGCCCTCCGATTCTGTGGACGGATTTGTGTACCCAATCAACCAGACTTAAAGAAGAAAATCCTGTCAGAAGCACACAAATCCTCATATTCCATTCACCCTGGAGGTACGAAAATGTATGAGGACCTTAGACAAATATTTTGGTGGGATGGAATGAAGAAAGACATTGCCTATTTTGTGGCCTATTGCGACATATGTAACAAGGTGAAGGCAGAACATCAGAAGCCAGCCGGACTCCTCCAACCGCTGCTGGTTTCACAATGGAAATGGGATGACGTTTGTATGGATTTCATTACGGGATTGCCTAAGACTCAGCGAGGCAATGATGCAATCTGGGTCGTAGTGGACACCCTAACCAAGGTTGCTCACTTCATTCCGATCAGCACCAGATACAGAGCAGATCAACTTGCACAGCTGTATGTATCCAGAATAGTCAGTCTGCAAGGAGTACCCCGAACTATCACTTCCGACCGAGGTTCCCTGTTTACCTCTGCTTTTTTCTCACGCCTCCATCAAGCCCTGGGGACAGCACTGAAATATAGTACTGCTTATCATCCTCAGACGGATGGACAGACAGAACGGGTGAATCAAATACTCAAAGATATGTTGCGAGCCTGTGCTTTATCCCAAGGACCTAAATGGGAAGACTGCTTGCCATATGCCGAGTTTTCCTATAACAACAGCTTCCAGACCAGTCTAAAAATATCACCGTATGAAGCTCTGTATGGCCGTAAGTGCCGCACTCCTTTAAATTGGTCTCAAACTGGAGATAGCCGTATCTTCAGAACAGATCTCATGATGGAAGCTGAGAAACAAGTTCAGGAAATCAGAGACAGATTGTAATTCGCCAAATCTCGACAGAAAAAGTTATTATGATGCGAAGCACCGACAGGTCAGTTTTGAACCCGGAGAACACGTATACCTCCGAGTCACTCCTATGAAAGGATTCAAGAGGTTTCAGACTCATGGAAAGTTGGCACCCAGATTTATTGGTCCATTCCCGGTTTTGTCTCGAGTGGGTACTGTTGCATATCAATTGGAACTACCCGCTGAATTGGCAGACGTGCACAACGTGTTTCATGTTTCACAATTGAGACGATGCATATCCCCGCCTGAGAAAAGGACTGCTATGGCTGAGACAGAGTTGGCAAATGATTTAACTTATGAAGAGAGACCGTTTAGAATTTTGGATCAGATGGAAAGGGTCACTCGCAGTAAAGTAAGGAAATTTTACAAAGTTCAGTGGGAGCATCACACAGAGTCAGAATCAACTTGGGAGCGGGAAGAATTTCTACAGTCACATTATCTAGAGTGGTTTCCCCAAGCAACCGAATCTCGAGGACGAGATTCATTCTAAGTGGGGGAGGTTTGTGACAGCCTGGTTTTTGCCCTCTCTCATTTGCTTGATTTTCTTTTGGAGCCAATTTGAAATTTGGAGTTTTTGAATCTTTTCATATGGACTTAAACACTTGGGTACCCTTGGCTTTCACCCAAGTGCTTCATTTCCCTCCCTAATCATCATTCCTCTTCTGATCCACCCCAAAATAATCTTTGGAATATTTTTCTTAAATGAAAAATATTCATTTTTCTCTCAAAAACCCTAGCTAGTTCAATTTGCTCCAAAGCAACCCCAATTTTTATGGCCCAGAAAAATCTGAGATAATTCACAAATATTCTTTGAACCCTAGGAACCTTCCTAAGCAAAAATATTTCATCACTTTTTGGAATATTTGCTACAGAAAATATTTTCTGTTCTGGACAGAAAATATTTTCTGTTCTGGACAGAAATTGTGGTTTCTACAGCAACTACCATTTTACTTGCTCCATTGTGCCTGGGTTTCCTTGTGCATCTTCACCTTAGTAGATCATGGCTAACCTCCAAAGCACAGCCCCCAACCCCCAACCATTTGACCTCAGTAACCTCTCAAAGTTACTGACCAGAAACTTACTTGGCATGTAAAAACTCCTCTACTGCACCTGGATCCAAACCAAGGCGTGGTAAACTTCAAAACCACCATGAACAACATGCCAGACATGATTTTTGGACGTAGGCTGGCCTGAGGGAGGAGTTCGCGCGGTGACCACGTGTGTCCACCATGTCATGCCTGCGTGTCGACGTGCTCTGAGTGCCGCCGAGCGCTCTGTTCGCGCGTGCTTGCTTCCCCCGCCTGCCCGAGCGTGCCAAACTTCGCCACCATCCTCGTCTCAACGCCATTAACTTCCCTCTGGCGCTCGCCGACGCCGGAGCTCTCCGCAGCGAGCACGGGCACAGTCCGGCCAACCCAACAGTGCGGTGCGCACTGTGCTCGTCGCCTTCTCCTCGTTCCTGTGCTCGTCCCAGTTCGCCAACAGTTGCCGCGTGAGCTACGTCGCCTTCTCCCCCTCTCACTGACGCTGCTCATCGCTGGGCGCCGTGGACAGGTGTCCACCGGCGGAGCCCGAAACCCCCTCTCCGCTCGCCTATAAATGGAGCCGCCCCCAGCCTCGTCGAGCACCATCCACCACTCCCACACAACCCACAAGCGCGTAGGAAACCGTAGCCCGGCCGGGCAGGCCGCGGGCCGCCGTCCTCGAGCTCGTAGAGTACGCGCAAGTGATTCCGATGTGGGGGCTGAAAGGACAGGTGGCTCCATCCCGGTAGAGGTGGGCCTGGGTTCCCGACGGCCCCTGACTATTACTTTGTGGCAGAGCGACAGGGCAGGTTGAGACCACCTAGGTGAGAGGTGGGCCTGGTCCTGGTCAGCGTCCGCAGTTACTTTAAAATAACACGCTTAACGAGATCTTGGTATTTGATCTGAGTCTGGCCACTGGCCTATACATACTAACCAACTATGCGGGAACAGTTATGGGCACTTGATTTAGACTGGCGTGCTGACCTCTCTGTTGTGCCTAGGTGGGGCTGCGACATGTTGATCTTCCAAGGCTGGGCATGTCCCAGGAAAGTGTGTCCGGCCAGAGGGATCGAGCGTGTTGGGTAATGTGGTGCACCCCTGCAGGGAAGTTTATCTATTCGAATAGCCGTGATCCTCGATAAAAGGACAACCCGAAGTTGTATCTTGACCTTATGACAACTAGAACCGGATACTTAATAAAACACGCCCTTTCAAGTGCCAGATACAACCCGGTGATCGCTCTCTAACAGGGCGACGAGGAGAGGATCGCCGGGTAGGATTTATGCTATGCGATGATACACTACTGTACGTAGGATGCTGCTAACGCGACACTACAATCAGAGACCCTTCGAGAAACTGTGTGCGATGCCATAATCGCAAACGGTGCTGTATGAAAACCGTCAGAAATGTATAAAACTTTTGCGATGACGGATGCATCAAACACGGTTCAGGTTTTAGTTGCATGTGAGATGAAGGGCATACGGTTCAGTTCAATTTACTGTTTGTGATGAGCAGGAACAAAAGAAATGGGCAGCCAGATGAAGGCATGTGCGATACACAACATACGGTTCACTCGGATGAACTGTTTGTGATTAGGCAACACAAAAGAAACCGGCAGCCAGATGAAGGTGTGTGCGATATACAGCATACGGTTCACTCGGATGAACTGTTTCTGATTAGGCAACACAAAAGAAACGGTCAGCCAGATCAAGGTGTGTGTGATTGAGGGCATACACTTCAGAAGGATTAACTGTTTGCGATTAGGCAACATAACAGAAACGGGTAAGCCAGATCAAAGTATCTGCGATTGATGGCATACACTTCACATGGATGAACTGTTTGCGATTAGCCACAACAAACTGAAACAGTTAGATAGGTCAACGTGTGTGCGCTAGACGGGCACACCCATTCTATTTAAAACAAGCGTGCGCAATGTAATAACGAGCGCGCACGGTTGTTGGAACAAGACGTGTGCCGACATTGCCTATTGCGGTGCACCCTATGGTGCAAACGCCACGTACGCGGTCGAGAAGGCGTACGTGCCCACGTTGCGCCTTCTGAGAATAGTGCCGCACTTATAACAGTCAGTAAATTTTGAGCATGCGTCTCGTCACATTCCAAATTGCAAACCTGTTCACACCGATCAAAACCTAAATGGTTTCCCACTTAGGAGCGTATTACTACGCGGTTATAAATACTACTACTCCAAGATGACTGCACATTCCTCCTCAACTCCTCATCCACAAAAAGTCAAAAACAAACAAGTCATTCATCATCGTTCCCTTGCATCCGCCATGGCCAGCGTGAGTTCTGGGTCGAGAGATTGCCACCAGGGAGAGGCGAGCCTGGAAGCGGGAGCACGAGTGATGTCCCGACTCACCGCGATAGTAGCCAACATGTCTCGCCGCACAGCCGTAGCAGTAGAGAGGTCCCGCCGCGCCGCCGAAGCAGCACGGAGGACCCGCCGCGCCGTCGATGCAGCAGACTGGTCAGGCCGTGCCGCGGAAGCAAAAGAGATGTCCCGTCACGCCATGAATGCAGCAGAGATGTCCTCCCTTGCCGTGGCGGCCTGGGAAAATGCCTCACGGGTAGGCGAGGACTCTTACAGGCGCATGCGTGCCCTCATCCTTAGGCAGATGGATCAGATCTCTAGCAGGGCGAGGTTGCAGGATGACCTGCAAGCCTCGTTTGAACAGTCTACCGACGTCATCTGGCAACTAAATGAGAGCAATGCGAAGCTCCGGGCCAAGCGCGACCAGCTGAGGGCGAAGATCATCGGAAGTGCGGAGCAGCAGGAGCAGACCACTGCCTTGTTGAAGAGGGCCGGCGTCATCGTCGAGAAACTTATGGCCGAGAATGCCATGCTGCGCAACGAGCGTAGAAGGCTGGTGGAGGAATATGTGGATGCTCTCAACCAGCATCTTGAGGACAAGAAAGAGCTCATCGCCGCCCACCGCGGAGACTAGTTGTCTTCCTTCTTCTTTTGCCCTTGTGTATATCGGGCGTTGCCGCATGTGGCTTTTTTTAATTATGTTTATAAATATGTAAGACAATTATTATCCAATGTCATCGTCCTTATATTCATCATGCTTGCTATAAGTCGCAGTCGATGCTATATAGGTCTGTCGGATCTAACATCAAGATCCGTGCAAAACTTTCTTTTCAGATTTTCATTTTTCTCTCTTAAATCTCAGTCCAGTGAGACATATAGCCACGCCATAGAACAGGTGCTCGGGCGCCATTAATGCAGACGTTGGGAGGGAGGTGCGCGGCGGCTAGCGGTCAAAAGGGCTCTCCTCCCGATGAGCACGCGCAGGGGTCTGATTGCATGCCTCCCATACTCAAATAGCTACCCCGCACGGCACCTCCTAGCCAATAAAAAAATGGGACGCGTGGCCGCACGTAATTGGAAAGTCGAACGCCCATGGTTTCAATAATACTTGTGTTTTCGATTTGTAACGTGACAACACTTGTTCCAAAATGACTTTGTTGATTGTTAATGTGTGCGCCTTCGCAAATCGGACAGAAAAATTACCACAGCATGTTGGTGCAATGTCATGAGACCATGCCAAGTTTCATGATTTTCAGCCGTGTTTTGGAATTACAGGAATTAAAATACCAAGTTTCTCAATCTTTCCGGCCGAGCCACGACGCCCAGATGTTTGAATTTCACTCACATCTCTTGCATGGGACCTAGAAATTCACCCAAGGACACACATGTGATTTTTCAAACAACTTTGGTGCACTGGAGCATGTGCTTGTAGTTCCAATTTGAATTATGCACATTAATTGCCCAGAAACTCAATTAATGTATAAAAAAGGCCAAACGAACCCAGAACAATTCCAAAATTTAGCATGGTACTCCTATTTGGTCTAATCTGGCTATGTAAAAAAATTAAGGCGGGAGAACGCAGTGTACGTATGCCGTTTCGCACACGGAGGTGACACGTTCCCTCTCGGAACCACAAGCCTTCTTGAGGGAAGCTCCGGTTTGCAAGAAGCTTACACCAAAGCTTGTCCCAATTCGTCCAAATAAATTACCGCAGCATGTTGGTGCCATGTCTTGACACCATGCCAAGTTTCATGATTTTAAGGCGTGTTTTGGAATTACAGGAATTAAAAAACCAAGTTTCTAAATCTTTCCTGCTGAGCCACGACGCCCTGATGTTTGAATTTCACTCCAATCTCTTGCATGGGACCTAGAAATTCACCCAAGGACACACATGTGATTTTCAAACAACTTTGGTACACTGGAGACTGTGCTTGTAATTCAAATTTGAATTATGCACATTAAATGCCTAGAAACACAATTAATGTATAAAAAAGGCGAAACGAGCCGGGAATAATTCCAAAATTTAGCATAGTACTTCTATTTGGTCTAAGCTGGCTGTGTAAAAAAATTAAGGTGGGAGAAGGCAGTGTATGTATGTCGTTTCGCACACGGAGGTGACATGTTCCCTCTCGGAACCACGAGCCTTCTTGAGGGAAGCTCCGGTTTGCAAGAAGCTTACACCAAAGCTTGTCCCAATTCGGCAAAATAAATTACCGAAGCATGTTGGTGCCATGTCATGACACCATGCCAAGTTTCATGATTTTCAGGCGTGCTTTGGAATTATAGGAATTAAAAAACCAAGTTTCTCAATCTTTCCGGCCGAGCCACGACGCCCAGATATTTGAATTTCACTTCAATCTCTTGCGTGGGACCTAGGAATTCACCCAAGGACACACATGTGATTTTTCAAACAACTTTGGTGCACTGGAGCCTCTGCTTGTGGTTGAAATTTGAATTATGCACATTAAATGTCCAGAAACTCAATTAATGTATAAGAAAGACGAAACGAGTCCGGAATAATTCCAAAATTTAGCACGATACTTCTATTTGGTCTAATCTGGCTGTGTAAACAAATTAAGGCTGGAGAAGGCAGTGTACGTATGTCGTTTCGCAGACGGAGGTGACACGTTCCCTCTCGGAACCACGAGCCTTCTTGAGGGAAGCTCCGGTTTACAAGAAGCTTACACCAAAGCTTGTCGCAATTCGTCCAAAAAATTACCGCAGCATGTTGGTGCCATGTCATGACACCATGCCAAGTTTCATGATTTTCAGACGTGTTTTGGAATTACAGGAATAAAAAAACCAAGTTTCTAAATCTTTCCTGCCGAGCCACGACGCCCAGATGTTTGAATTTCACAACAATCTCTTGCATGGGACCTAGAAATTCACCCAAGGACACACATGTGATTTTTCAAACAACTTTGGTGCACTGGAGACTGTGCTTGTAATTCAAATTTGAATTATGCACATTAAATGCCCAGAAACTCAATTAATGTATAAAAAGGCGAAACGAGCCCGGAATAATTCCAAAATTTAGCACGGTACTTTTATTTGGTCTAATCTAGCTGTGTAAAAAAATTAAGGTGGGAGAAGGCAGTGTACGTATGTCGTTTCGCACACGGAGGTGACACGTTCCCTCTCGGAACCACGAGCCTTCTTGAGGGAAGCTCCGGTTTGCAAGAAGCTTACAACAAAGCTTGTCCCAATTCGGCAAAAAAATTACCGCAGCATGTTGGTGCCATGTCATGACACCACGCCAAGTTTCATGATTTTCAGGCGTGTTTTGGAATTACAGGAATTAAGAAACCAAGTTTCTCTATCTTTCCGGCCGAGCCACGACGCCCAGATGTTTGAATTTCACTTCAATCTCTTGCATGGGACCTATGAATTCACCCAAGGACACACATGTGATTTTTCAAACAACTTTGGTGCACTGGAGCCTCTGCTTGTAGATGAAATTTGAATTATGCACATTAAATGTCCAGAAACTCAATTAATGTATAAAAAGGCGAAACGAGTCTGGAATAATTCCAAAATTTAGCACGATACTTCTATTTGGTCTAATCTGGCATTGTAAAAAAATAAGGTGGGATAAAAAAATAAGGTGGGAGAAGGCAGTGTACTTATGTCGTTTCGCAGACGGAGGTGACACGTCCCCTCTTGGAACCACGAGCCTTCTTGAGGGAAGCTCCGGTTTGCAAGAAGCTTACACCAAAGCTTGTCCCAATTTGTCCAAAAAAATTACCACAGCATGTTGGTGCCATGTCATGACACCATGCCAAGTTTCATGATTTTCAGCCGTGTTTTGGTATTACAGGAATTAAAAAATCAAGTTTCTCAATCTTTCCGGCAGAGCCACGACGCCCAGATGTTTGAATTTCACTCCAATCTCTTGGATAGGACCTAGAAATTCACCTAAGGACACACATGTGATTTTTCAAACACCTTTGGTGCACTGGAGCCTGCGTTTGTAGTTCAAATTTGAATTATGCACATTAAATGCCCATAAACTCAATTAATGTATAAAAAGGCGAAACGAGCCTAAAATAACTCCAAAATTTAGCACGGTACTTCTATTTGGTCTAATCTGGCTGTGTAAAAAAATTAAGGCGGGAGAAGGCAATGTACGTATGTCGTTTCACACACGGAGGTGACATGTTCCCTCTCGGAACCACGAGCCTTCTTGAGGGAAGCTCCGGTTTGCAAGAAGCCTACACCAAAGCTTGTCCCAATTCGGCCAAAAAAATTACCGCAGCATGTTGGTGCCATGTCATGACACCATGCCAAGTTTCATGATTTTCAGGCATGTTTTGGAATTACAGGAATTAAAAAACCAAGTTTCTCAATCTTTACAGCCGAGCCACGACGCCCAGATGTTTGAATTTCACTCCAATCTCTTTCATGGGACCTAGAAATTCACCCAAGGACACAGATGTGATTTTTCAAACAACTTTGGTGCACTGGAGCCTGTGCTTGTAGTTCAAATTTGAATTATGCACATTAAATGCCCAGAAACTCAATTAATGTATAAAAAGGCCAAACGAATCCGAAATAATTCCAAAATTTAGCACGGTACTCCTACTTGGTCTAATCTGCCTGTGTAAAAAAATTAAGGCGGGAGAAGGCAGTGTACGTATGTCGTTTCGCACACGGCGGTGACACGTTCCCTCTCGGAACCAGGAGTCTTCTTTAGGGAAGCTTCAGTTTGCAAGAAGCTTACACCAAAGCTTGTCCCAATTCGGCCAAAAAATTACTGCATCATGTTGGGGCCATGTCATGACACCATGTCAAGTTTCATGATTTTCAGCCGTGTTTTGGATTTACAGAAATTAAAAAACCAAGTTTCTCAATTATTCCGGCCGAGTCACGACACCCAGATGTTTGAATTTTATTCCTATTTCTCGCATGGGACCTATAAATTCACCCAAAGACACACATGTGATTTTTCGGCAAACTTTGGTGCATTGGAGCATGAGCTTGTAGTTCAAATTTAAATTATGCACATTAAATGCCCGGAAACTCAATTAATCCATAAAAAATGCCAAACGAACCCGGAATAATTCCAAATTTAAACACGACACTCACGTACTAGTTGCATGTTCACTGTACGTAAATGTTCTAGCAATTCAAACACCATCCTTTCCCTCCATAACACCATTTTGTCTTTCAAAACATAATGAAGAAATCAGGTATACCACAAAAAGTTTACTAGAAAGAATCGTGTGGGATGCGATATAAAATATCTTGGCACACCGTCTTGTCTGGCTTACACAGGAAGCTTCTTCGTCTATAGTCCACCACCCCCGCTTGAACCACACTTACTCGCCAGTTTCTCGCGGCATCGAGCGAATTTTTTTTACCACCGCGGAAATATCAGTCTCCCCGCCCCCTCCCTCCTACCAAAAACCACATTTCCACTGTTCCTCCTTGCTTTCCAAGTTCAAACCTTCACTTCTGCTTACTGGCAGCTCAGCCTCCTTGCCGGCGACCCTTCTTATTGCAGCGCCGCCTCCTCGCCGGCTAACCTTCTTCTTGTAGCGTCGCCTCCTCACCGGCGACCCGTCTTCTTGCAGCGCCGCCTCCTCGCCGGCGACCCTTCTTCTTGCTGCGCGGCCTCCTCGCCGCCGACCCTTCTTCTTGCTGCGCGGCCTCATCGATATGTGTTGGGGAACGTAGTAATTTCAAAAAAATTCCTACGCACACGCAAGATCATGGTGATGCATAGCAACGAGAGGAGAGAGTGTTGTCTACGTACCCTCGTAGACCGAAAGCGGAAGCATTAACACAACGCGGTTGATGTAGTCGTACGGCTTCATGATCCGACCGATCAAGTACCGAACGCACGGCACCTCCGAGTTCAGCACACGTTCAGCTTGATGATGTCCCTCGAACTCCGATCCAGCCGAGTTCTACCGACGTGACGGCGTGATGACGATGATGGCGTGATGACGATGATGATGATGACGATGATGATGTTCTACCGACGCAGGGCTACGCCTAAGCACCGCTACGATATTATCGAGGTGTAATATGGTGGAGGGGGGCACCGCACACGGCTAAGAGATCAATAGATCAATTGTTGTGTCTATGGGGTGCCCCCTTGCCCCCGTATATAAAGGATGGAGGAGGGGAGGCCGGCCAGCCCTTAGGGCGCGCCAGAAGTGTGGAGTCCTACTAGGACTCCCTAGTCCTAGTAGGATTCCTCCTCCCACATGGAATAGGAAAAAGGGAAGGGAAAAGGAGAAGGAAAGAAGGGGGCGCCCCCCTTCCCTAGTCCAATTCGGAGCAGACCATGGGGAGGGGTGCGGCCACCTTTTGAGGCCTTTCTCTCCTTTCCCGTATGGCCCATTAAGGCCCAATACGAATTCCCGTAACTCTCCGGTACTGCGAAAAATACCCGAATCACTCGAAACCTTTCCGATGTCCGAATATAGTCGTCCAATATATCGATCTTTACGTCTCGACCATTTCGAGACTCCTCGTCATGTCCCCGATCACATCCGGGACTCCGAACTCCTTCGGTACATCAAAACACATAAACTCATAATATAACCGTCATCTATCTTTAAGCGTGCGGACTCTACGGGTTCGAGAACTATGTAGACATGACCGAGACACGTCTCCGGTCAATACCCAATAGCGGAACCTGGATGCTCATATTGGCTCCCACATATTCTACGAAGATCTTTATCGTTCAAACCGCATAACAACATACGTTGTTCCCTTTGTCATCGGTATGTTACTTGCCCGAGATTCGATCGTCGGTATCTCAATACCTAGTTCAATCTCGTTACCGGCAAGTATCTTTACTCGTTCCGTAATACATCATCCCGCAACTAGCTCATTAGTTGCAATGCTGCTTATAGTGATGTGCATTACCGAGTGGGCCCAGAGATACCTCTCCGACAATCGGAGTGACAAATCCTAATCTCGAAATACGCCAACCCAACAAGTACCTTCGGAGACACCTGTAGAGCACCTTTATAATCACCCAGTTACGTTGTGACATTTGGTAGCACACAAAGTGTTCCTCCGGTAAACGGGAGTTGCATAATCTCATAGTCATAGGAACATGTATAAGTCATGAAGAAAGCAATAGCAACATACTAAACGATCGAGTGCTAAGCTAACGGAATGGGTCAAGTCAATCACATCATTCTTCTAATGATGTGATCCCGTTAATCAAATGGCAACTCATGTCTATGGCTAGGAAACATAACCATCTTTGATCAACGAGCTAGTCAAGTAGAGGCATACTAGTGACACGCTGTTTGTCTATGTATTCACACATGTATCAAGTTTCCGGTTAATACAATTCTAGCATGAATAATAAACATTTATCATGATATAAGCAAATAAATAATAACTTTATTATTGCCTCTAGGGCATATTTCCTTCAGTCTCCCACTTGCACTAGAGTCAATAATCTAATTCACATCGCCATGTGATTTAACATCAATAGTTCACATCACCATGTGATTAACACCCATAGTTCACATCATCATGTGACCAACACCCAAAGGGTTTACTAGAGTCAGTAATCTAGTTCACATCGCTATGTGATTAACACCCAAAGAGTACTAAGGTGTGATCATGTTTTGCTTGTGAGATAATTTTAGTCAACGGGTCTGTCACATTCAGATCCGTAAGTATTTTGCAAATTTCAATGTCTACAATGCTCTGCACGGAGCTACTCTAGCTAATTGCTCCCACTTTCAATATGTATCTAGACCGAGACTTAGAGTCATCTAGATTAGTGTCAAAACTTTCATCGACGTAACCATTTACGACCAACCTTTTGTCACTTCCATAATCGAGAAACATATCCTTATTCCACTAAGGATAATTTTGACCGCTGTCCAGTGATCTACTCCTAGATCACTATTGTACTCCCTTGCCAAACTCAGTGGTAGGGTATGCAATAGATCTCGTACACAGCATGGCATACTTTATAGAACCTATGGCCGAGGCATAGGGAATGACTTTCATTCTTTTTCTATCTTCTGCCGTGGTCGGGTTTTGAGTCTTACTCAATTTCACACCTTGTAACACAGGCAAGAAACTCTTTCTTTGACTGTTCCATTTTGAACCACTTCAAAATCTTGTTAAGGTATGTACTCATTGAAAAAACTTATCAAGCGTCTTGATCTATCTCTATAGATCTTGATGCTCAATATGTAAGCAGCTTCACCGAGGTCTTTCTTTGAAAAACTCCTTTCAAACAATCCTTTATGCTTTGCAGAATAATTCTACATTATTTCCGATCAACAATATGTCATTCACATATACTTATCAGAAATGTTGTGGTGCTCCCACTCACATTCTTGTAAATACAGGCTTCACCGCAAGTCTGTATAAAACTATATGCTTTGATCAACTTATCAAAGCGTATATTCCAACTCCGAGATGCTTGCACCAGTCCATAGATGGATCGCTGGAGCTTGCATTTTGTTAGCACTTTTAGGATTGACAAAACCTTCTGGTTGCATCATATACAACTCTTCTTTAATAAATCCATTAAGGAATGCAGTTTTGTTTATCCATTTGCCAGATTTCATAAAATGCGGCAATTGCTAACATGATTCGGACAGACTTAAGCATAGATACGAGTGAGAAACTCTCATCGTAGTCAACACCTTGAACTTGTCGAAAACCTTTTGCGACAATTCTAGCTTTGTAGACAGTAACATTACCATCTGCGTCAGTCTTCTTCTTGAAGATCCATTTATTTTCAATGGCTTGCCGATCATCGGGCAAGTCAACCAAAGTCCATACTTTGTTCTCATACATGGATCCCATCTCGGATTTCATGGCCTCAAGCCATTTTGCGGAATCTGGGCTCACCATCGCTTCTTCATAGTTCGTAGGTTTGTCATGGTCTAGTAACATAACCTCCAGAACAGGATTACCGTACCACTCTGGTGCGGATCTTAATCTGGTTGACCTACGAGGTTCAGTAATAACTTGATCTGAAGTTTCATGATCATTATCATTAACTTCCTCACTAATTGGTGTAGGTGTCGCAGAAACTGGTTTCTGTGATGATCTACTTTCCAATAAGGGAGCAGGTACAGTTACCTCATTAAGTTCTACTTTCCTCCCACTCACTTCTTTCGAGAGAAACTCCTTCTCTAGAAAGGATCCATTCTTAGCAACGAATGTCTTGCCTTCGGATCTGTGATAGAAGGTGTACCCAATAGTCTCCTTTGGGTATCCTATGAAGACACATTTCTCCGATTTAGGTTCGAGCTTATCAGGTTGAAGTTTCTTCACATAAGCATCGCAACCCCAAACTTTAAGAAACGACAACTCTGGTTTCTTGCCAAACGATAGTTCATACGGTGTCGTCTCAAATGGATTTAGATGGTGCCCTTTTTTTTACGTGAATGCAGCTGTCTCTAATGCATAACCCCAAAACTATAATGGTAAATCGGTAAGAAACATCATAGATTGCACTATATCCAATAAAGTACAGTTATGACGTTCGGACACACCATTATGCTGTGGTGTTCCAGGTGGCACGAATTTGTGAAACTATTCCACATTGTTTTAATTGAAGACCAAACTCGTAACTCAAATATTTGTCTCCGCGATCAGATCGTAGAAACCTTATTTTCTTGTCACGATGATTTTCCACTTCACTCTGAAATTCTTTGAACTTTTCAAAATCTTCAGACTTATGTTTCATCAAGTAGATATACCCATATCTGCTCAAATCATCTGTGAAGGTCAGAAAATAACGATACCCGCCGCGAGCCTCAACACTCATCGGATCGCATACATCAGTATGTATTATTTCCAATAATCAGTTGCTCGCTCCATCGTTCCGGAGAACGGAGTCTTAGTCATCTTGCCCATAAGGCATGGTTCGCAAGCATCAAGTGATTCATAATCAAGTGATTCCAAAGCCCATCAGCATGGAGTTTCTTCATGCGCTTTACACCAATATGACCTAAACGGCAGTGCCACAAATAAGTTGCACTATCATTATTAACTTTGCATCTTTTGGCTTCAATATTATGAATATGTGTATCAATACGATCGAGATCCAACAAACCATTTTCATTGGGTGTGTAACCATATAAGGTTTTATTCATGTAAACAGAACAACAATTATTCTCTAACTTAAATGAATAACCGTATTGCAATAAACATGATCAAATCATATTCATGCTCAACGCAAACACCAAATAGCACTTATTTAGGTTCAACACTAATCCCGAAAGTATAGGGAGTGTGCGATGATGATCATATCAATCTTGGAACCACTTCCAATACACATCGTCACTTCATCCTTAACTAGTTTCTGTTCATTATGCAACTCCCGTTTCGAGTTACTACTCTTTAGCAACTGAACCAGTATCAAATACCGAGGGGTTGCTACGAACCCTAGTAAAATATACATCAATAATCTGTATATCAAATATACCTTTGTTCACTTTGCCATCCTTCTTATCCACCAAATAGTTGGGGTAGTTCTGCTTCCAGTGACCAGTCCCTTTGCAGTAGAAGCACTTAGTCTCAGGCTTAGGACCAGACTTAGGCTTCTTCACTTGAGCAGCAACTTGCTTGCCGTTCTTCTTGAAGTTCCCCTTCTTCCCTTTGCCCTTTTCTTGAAACTAGTGGTCTCGTCAACCATCAACACTTGATGTTTTTCTTGATTTCTACCTTCGTCGATTTCAGCATCACTAAGAGCACGGGAATTACTTTCGTCATCCCTTGCATACTATAGTTCATCACGAAGTTCTACTAACTTGGTGATGGTGACTAGAGAATTCTGTCAGTCACTATTTTATCTGGAAGATTAACTCCCACTTGATTCAAGCGATTGTAGTACCCAGACAATCTAAGCACATGCTCACTGCTTGAGCTATTCTCCTACATCTTTTTGTTGGGAATCGTAGCATAATTTTAAAATTTTCCTACGCTCACCAAGATCCATCTATGGAGTATACTAGCAACGAGGGGAAAGGAGTGCATCTACATACCCTTGTAGATCGCGAGCGGAAGCGTTCCAATGAACGTGGATGACGGAGTCGTACTCGCCGTGATCCAAATCACCGATGACCAAGTGCCGAACGGACGACACCTCCGCGTTCAACACACGTACGGTGCAGCGACGTCTCCTCCTTCTTGATACAGCAAGGGGAAGGAGAGGTTGATGGAGATCCAGCAGCACGACGGCGTGGTGGTGGATGTAGCGGGTCTCGGCAGGGCTTCGCCGAGCTTCTGCGAGAGGGAGAGGTGTAGCAGGGGAGGAGGGAGGCGCCCAAGGCTGTAATGTTGCTGCCCT
>NC_057796.1:439606444-439622492 GCF_018294505.1 Triticum aestivum
GGGGGGCGGCCAAGGGGAAAGGGGGGGTGGCTTCCCCCCAAGCCAAGTGGGGCGCCCCCACCCTAGGGTTTCCAACCCTAGGCGCAGGGGGGAGGCCCATGGGGGGGCGCCCCAGCCCACTAGGGGCTGGTTCCCTTCCCACTTCAGCCCACGGGGCCCTCCGGGATAGGTGGCCCCACCCGATGGACCCCCGGGACCCTTCTGGTGGTCCCGGTACAATACCGATAACCCCCGAAACTTTCCCGGTGGCCGAAACTGGACTTCCTATATATAATTCTTCACCTCCGGACCATTCCGGAACTCCTCGTGATGTCCGGGATCTCATCTGGGACTCCGAACAACTTTCGGGTTTCCGCATACACATATCTCTACAACCCTAGCGTCACCGAACCTTAAGTGTGTAGACCCTACGGGTTCGGGAGACATGCAAACATGACCGAGACGCCTCTCCGGTCAATAACCAACATCGGGATCTGGATACCCATGTTGGCTCCCACATGTTCCATGATGATCTCATCGGATGAACCACGATGTCGAGGATTCAATCAATCCCGTATACAATTCCCTTTGTTAATCGGTATGTTACTTGCCCGAGATTCGATCGTCGGTATCCCAATACCTTGTTCAATCTCGTTACCGGCAAGTCTCTTTACTCGTACCACAATGCATGATCCCGTGACTAACGCCTTAGTCACATTGAGCTCATTATGATGATGCATTACCGAGTGGGCCCAGAGATACCTCTCCGTCATACGGAGTGACAAATCCCAGTCTCGATCCGTGCCAACCCAACAGACACTTTCGGAGATACCCGTAGTGCACCTTTATAGTCACCCAGTTACGTTGTGACGTTTGGCACACCCAAAGCACTCCTACGGTATCCGGGAGTTGCACGATCTCATGGTCTAAGGAAAAGATACTTGACATTGGAAAAGCTCTAGCAAACGAAACTACACGATCTTTTATGCTATGCTTAGGATTGGGTCTTGTCCATCACATCATTCTCCTAATGATGTGATCCCGTTATCAACGACATCCAATGTCCATAGTCAGGAAACCATCACTATCTGTTGATCAACGAGCTAGTCAACTAGAGGCTTACTAGGGACACGTTGTGGTCTATGTATTCGCACATGTATTACGATTTCCGGATAACACAATTATAGCATGAATAATAGACAATTACCATGAACAAAGAAATATAATAATAACCATTTATTATTGCCTCTAGGGCATATTTCCAACACTTTTAGCTATAGAACTTGTTGGAGACTTCATATCTCTCAACTCGGGTATTTGCTTGAAATATTAACTTCAACTCCTGGAACATCTCATATGGTCCATGACGTTCAAAACGTCTTTGAAGTCCCGATTCTAAGCCGTTAAGCATGGTGCACTAAACTATCAAGTAGTCATCATACCGAGCTTTTGTCAAATGTTCATAACGTCTGCATCTGCTCCTGCAATAGGTCTGTCACCTAGCGGTGCATCAAGGACATAATTCTTCTGTGCAGCAATGAGGATAATCCTCAGATCACGGATCCAATCTGCGTCTTTGCTACTAACATCTTTCAACATAATTTTTCTCTAGGAACATATCAAAAATAAACACAGGGAAGCAACAACGCGAGCTATTGATCTACAACATAATTTGCAAAATACTATCAGGACTAAGTTCATGATAAATTTAAGTTCAATTAATCATATTACTTAAGAACTCCCACTTAGATAGACATCCCTCTAATCTTCTAAGTGATCACGTGATCCATATCAACTAAACCATGTCTGATCATCACGTGAGATGGAGTAGTTTCAATGGTGAACATCACTATGTTGATCATATCTACTATATGATTCACGCTCGACCTTTCGGTCTCAGTGTTCCGAGGCCATATCTGCATATGCTAGGCTCGTCAAGTTTAACCTGAGTATTCTGCGTGTGCAAAACTGGCTTGCACCCGTTGTAGATGGACGTAGAGCTTATCACACCCGATCATCACGTGGTGTCTGGGCACGACGAACTTTGGCAACGGTGCATACTCAGGGAGAACACTTTTATCTTGAAATTTAGTGAGAGATCATCTTATAATGCTACCGTCAATCAAAAGCAAGATAAGATGCATAAAAGATAAACATCAAATGCAATCAATATAAGTGATATGATATGGCCATCATCATCTTGTGCTTGTGATCTCCATCTCCGAAGCACCGTCATGATCACCATTGTCCCCGGCGCGACACCTTGATCTCCATCGTAGCATCGTTGTCGTCTCGCCAACTATTGCTTTTACGACTATCGGTACCGCTTAGTGATAAAGTAAAACAATTACATGGCGATTGCACTGCATACAATAAATCGACAACCATATGGCTCCTGCCAGTTGCCGATAACTCGGTTACAAAACATGATCATCTCATACAATAAAATTCAGCATCATGTCTTGACCATATCACATCACAACATGCCCTGCAAAAATAGGTTAGACGTTCTCTACTTTGTTGTTGCAAGTTTTACGTGGCTGCTACGGGCTTAGCAAGAACTGTTCTTACCTACGCATCAAAACCACAACGATAGTTTGTCAAGTTGGTGCTGTTTTAACCTTCGCAAGGACCGGGCGTAGCCACACTCGGTTCAACTAAAGTGAGAGAGACAGACAACCGCCGGTCACCTTTAAGCAACGAGTGCTCGTAATGGTGAAACCAGTCTCGCGTAAGCGTACGCGTAATGTCGGTCCGGGCCGCTTCATCTCACAATACCGCTGAACCAAAATATGACATGCTGGTAAGCAGTATGACTTATATCGCCCACAACTCACTTGTTTTCTACTCGTGCATATAACATCAACGCATAAAACCAGGCTCGGATGCCACTGTTGGGGAACGTAGTAATTTCAAAAAAATTCCTACTCACATGCAAGATCATGGTGATGCATAGCAACGAGAGGAGAGAGTGTTGTCTACGTACCCTCGTAGACCGAAAGCGGAAGCGTTAACACAACGCGGTTGATGTAGTCGTACGTCTTCACGATCCGACCAATCAAGTACCGAACGCACGGCACCTCCGAGTTCAGCACACGTTTAGCTCAATGACGTCCCTCGAACTCCGATCCAGCCGAGTGTTGAGGGAGAGTTTCGTCAGCACGACAGCGTGGTGACGATGATGATGTTCTACCGACGCAGGGCTTCGCCTGAGCACCGCTACGATATTATCGAGGTGTAATATGGTGGAGGGGGCACCGCACACGGCTAAGAGATCAATAGATCAATTGTTGTGTCTATGGGGTGCCCCCTTGCCCCCGTATATAAAGGATGGAGGAGGGGAGGCCGGCCAGCCCTTAGGGCGCGCCAGAAGTGTGGAGTCCTACTAGGACTCCCTAGTCCTAGTAGGATTCCTCCTCCCACATGGAATAGGAAAAAGGGAAGGGAAAAGGAGAAGGAAAGAAGGGGGCGCCCCCCTTCCCTAGTCCAATTCGGAGCAGACCATGGGGAGGGGTGCGGCCACCTTTTGAGGCCTTTCTCTCCTTTCCCGTATGGCCCATTAAGGCCCAATACGAATTCCCGTAACTCTCCGGTACTGCGAAAAATACCCGAATCACTCGAAACCTTTCCGATGTCCGAATATAGTCGTCCAATATATCGATCTTTACGTCTCGACCATTTCGAGACTCCTCGTCATGTCCCCGATCACATCCGGGACTCCGAACTCCTTCGGTACATCAAAACACATAAACTCATAATATAACCGTCATCTATCTTTAAGCGTGCGGACTCTACGGGTTCGAGAACTATGTAGACATGACCGAGACACGTCTCCGGTCAATACCCAATAGCGGAACCTGGATGCTCATATTGGCTCCCACATATTCTACGAAGATCTTTATCGGTCAAACCGCATAACAACATACGTTGTTCCCTTTGTCATCGGTATGTTACTTGCCCGAGATTCGATCGTCGGTATCTCAATACCTAGTTCAATCTCGTTACCGGCAAGTATCTTTACTCGTTCCGTAATACATCATCCCGCAACTAGCTCATTAGTTGCAATGCTGCTTATAGTGATGTGCATACCGAGTGGGCCCAGAGATACCTCTCCGACAATCGGAGTGACAAATCCTAATCTCGAAATACGCCAACCCAACAAGTACCTTCGGAGACACCTGTAGAGCACCTTTATAATCACCCAGTTACGTTGTGACGTTTGGTAGCACACAAAGTGTTCCTCCGGTAAACGGGAGTTGCATAATCTCATAGTCATAGGAACATGTATAAGTCATGAAGAAAGCAATAGCAACATACTAAACGATCGAGTGCTAAGCTAACGGAATGGGTCAAGTCAATCACATCATTCTTCTAATGATGTGATCCCGTTAATCAAATGACAACTCATGTCTATGGCTAGGAAACATAACCATCTTTGATCAACGAGCTAGTCAAGTAGAGGCATACTAGTGACACTCTGTTTGTCTATGTATTCACACATGTATCAAGCTTCCGGCTAATACAATTCTAGCATGAATAATAAACATTTATCATGATATAAGCAAATAAATAATAACTTTATTATTGCCTCTAGGGCATATTTCCTTCAATATGGCCAGGTAATCCACACCCCGTCCCACATGCCCCGACTGACGGAGCGACACCTTCCACCGAAGTCACTACCCCCTCCTCGAATTAAGCGCTGCCCACAGCCAGTTTACACGCAGTATAACATGGAGCTGAGTAGCATGCGACCGTACGTGCGAACGAGGTCACTATGGCTGACATGCGTGTCGACCGCCAGATCTTGTAGGAGCACCTCGTCTTCGAGGCCACCGTCGACACCGCCGCGCGGTTGTCTACTTTAAAATACAGTTCGTGATGTTTTCTCGAGGCCATCGCCAGTGCCTTCTAGTGATTTGTCCTCTGTAATGTTAATATGCAATCTGATGTTCAGTTAACAGTTTGGTCCTCTGAAATGTAATGTTCAGTTAACACTTTGGTCCAACAATTGCTACATTTCGTAGTACTGTTCTCAAGCATTCTTTGTTTTCTTAACTGTCTTATCTTCTAGTACATGTTTCTATTCTGCAATGTCGTGCTTAGTTAACTATTTTGGTTCATTTGGTCTGCTGTCCATTTAACTGTTTGGTTCAGTTCTGCAATTTGATTTTCATTTGTTGTGGGTACAATTTTGTATTGTTATGCATGTGACACCGATCGAATTTGGCTGTACTCAATACATATTCTACTAATAGTATGGCAACTCTCAGTTAACCTGATCAAGATCTTACTTATGTGTGTTGCAGGGAAACAATGGGAGACACTGCGGTTTACCATCGAGGTTTCTTCAAGCAGGGTCCTTTGGCTAATAGCACATTGCAGGAATCATTCTAATATTTAGGTTTCTTACAATTTGGTCTTGCACATGTAGGTCCTGCTATCAGAGGCTTAGACCCACTGTTTGACCCATTTTGCATATGGGGAAATGAGATGTCCATGAATATCAATCAAGTCAAGAAACTCAGAAAGATTGTTAGGATGAATAAACTTGCGACGAATAACAACAAGATCTTTGTTTGCACAATGAAGAAGACATCAGTCAACTATAGGATGGTACCAACTCTTTTACCTTGTTTTTACCACTTGCGCCATTTCAAAATTTACAACAGCGATTTATGCATAGCTTTGTTTTCAGTACTTTTCAAAGCAGTTCACCGATGATTACCTCTCAAACCACCTGCATGGTCAAGAGGCGAGGAAGGTATTCATTCCACACCCACGGTACAATATTGAACTCTTGCTGAAGAGGACGAAGGTTGGGCGGGCAATTATCCATAGCCACTGGCCTAAAGTTGCAAGGACATTCAACATCACTGAAGGCTCAATATTTGCCTTCCGCTTCTGCAGTTTCCCGGATGAGATTCATCTGTCTATTTACCGTGTATGATGCTACTTTCCAAAGGTTTTTGATGCTGCATGTGAAACTTGGTGCTGTTGTGTAATGGCGTAACTGAGTGCCGAAGCTATCTGATGTAATTCGATTATGAAATCCTGGTTTCTTTTATACGGATATGAAATATCTGGCGTGTTTTATAAGAAATATTAGTTTGATTAGTACATGGATTATCAATAATAGGCTAATTACACTGATTATAGGGGTTTTCTATTGCAAACGGTTACTCAGACAGCACCATGGGCGATGAACTCAAACAAGCCGCACTGTTTCTAGAAAGTAGGCGTGTTTGATCAACTAATAATCACACACGGCTTCTGGCAGCGAACTATTTGCGTTAGGCCACCTTGCATAAACGTTTCCACACAAAGAACTGTGTGTACATACCTACGGAAATGATTTTCTGGGATTCACCGTGTGGGATGTACATACCTACGGAAATGATTTCTGGGATTCACCGTGTGGGATGTACATACCTACGGAAATGATTTCTGGGATTCACCGTGTGGGATGTACATACCTACAGAAATGATTTCTCGGATTCACCGTGTGGGATGTACATACCTACGGAAATGATTCCTGGGATTCACTGTGTGGGATGTACATACCTACGAAAATGATTGGGTTTCCATGCCTCGCCCAATCGCACACGGCCCCAGCCTGGGTCCCACGAGGGCCTATCCCCGACGATTTCTGGGTCATGTGGGAAGGACCCCCCTATCGCCCACAGTCACTTGGCGACGGTTCCAAATGCCGTCGCGGAAAGGGGTTTTAAACCGTTTGTTTAGGAGGTCGTTGTACCAGTGATACTTGGTTAACTTACCATCTACTCTCTTCTACTGCTTCAAGATGGAGGCGGCCAGAAGCGTAGTCTTCGATAGAAATAGCTATCCCCCTCTTATTCTGGTATTCTGCAGTTCAGTCCACAGATACTACCCATTTCATTGATACCAATGCATATGTAGTGTAGATCCTTGCTTGCGAGTACTTTGGATGAGTACTCATGGTTCCTTTGCTCCCTCTTTTCCCCCCCTTCTTTCCTCTTTCCAGTTGTTGCAACCAGTTGCTGGAGCCTAGGAGCCAGACGCCACCGTCGAAGACGACTCCTACTACATCGCGGGTGCCTACTACTACGTGCAGGCCTCCGCCGACGACCCGGAGTAGTTTAGGAGGATCCCAGGCAGGAGGCCTACGCCTCTTACGATCTGTACCCCAGTTTGTGCTAGGCATCTTATGGCAACTTGTTTAACTTATGTCTATACTCAGATATTGTTGCTTCCGCTAACTCGTCTATGATCGAGCACTTGTATTCGAGCCCTCGAGGCCCCTGGCTTGTATTATGATGCTTGCATGACTTATTTATGTTTTTAGAGTTGTGTTGTGATATCTTCACGTGAGTCCCTGATCTTGATCGTACACGTTTGCGTGCATGATTAGTGTACGATTGAATCGGGGGCGTCACAAGTTGGTATCAGAGCCAACTGCCTGTAGGAATCCCCCTTTCACACTCCTTGGCCAAAGGTGAGTCTAGGCATTGCTAAACTTTTTACTAACATGGCTGTGTGTCTTACGGGCTCGCGTCGCCAATTGGGTGGTCTTAGGATCTTTTACTCCTCGATCTTTACTCCGGGACTCTGAACTCTCTTCTACTCGGGTTAAACGAATTTTACTACATCTAACATTAGGATCTTGTGATGACTTTCACCCGGAGAGCACCTTATTACCGATGATCGTCTGCTGCACCAGAAGATTCTGAGGATACTCTATGGTGTTCTCTCGAGACTTTGTGCCATCGCTTTTGCAATTCCAATCCATCGATAAACCTTTATGGATAACCACGTACACTTGCCATTCATACAATCATCGTCGTTGATCTTGTTATTATAAGATACCTTAAAATTCTCTCTACTGTTCCGAGAATACTTTGTACCTACTGCCTTGCAGTTCTTTGCCACATGAATACCCCTACGGATAATTCCTCGCACTTGCCGAGTATCCGCTCACCCCCCAGTTGTTCAGGTGTTTCACAAAAGTCTTCGAAATACTATTCGATCCTTTGAAAATCCTTAGCAGCTTATTGCTCTGCAAATACTTGTCTGCTTGCATTATGGATGCTTCCCATATGTCTGGCAATATTCATTAGTCTCCTTTTGACACCGTCATTTTGACCCTATTGATTCAACATGAGTGCGAATGCACGCAATCATCTTTTGATTCTTTTGAATTACCTTTCCAGCTCAGATGTCATTTTGAACATGAGCTGGTTATCGACCAATCAAATTGCTGTCGATTGTACCCATAAGTCTATTCAACTTATCCACTCTTAATCAGACCGTTGGCTTCTGATCCCTTGATTTGGAAATGATAATTCCTTTGCATTTGAGCTTTGAATTAGTCAGTTGTTTCTATAATCCGATGCCCTTTCGTTCCTTCTTCCTCTGATAGAGTACCGATACTCGCATCAGCTCCGTTGTAGACCTCAAGGCCCCTTGTTGGATTATTACCCGATAGTGTCCTTCATATTCAATAACCTTGTGAGCCTTTCCATGGGTATATAATGCCTTTGGTAATTTATATCTTCTGCTTTGATAACCATACTCTACTGTCGAGCTTGTATTATTTACTCTGTAGTTTGTGGTATATGTTCCTAAGATGCCCCGATGGGTTGAACCAACGCCTTCCCTAATCTGTGTGAACCCGGAGGATTTCACGGGCTATACTTATCTAGTATTGCACCAGGTAAAATTTTCAACAACTAATGTCATTTTCGAAATACGAGAGGTGAATGGAAGGTTATGCATTGAGGAAGTGGGAGTCGACCTTGAACCTTTGTGTTCATGCCCCTAGACACGATGTAGATCCGATCATGGAAACTTCTTGTAATAATAACTATTTTCTTGATATAATATCCTTTGTTATCCGTGATTTGATCCTTTGCAATTGTGGTTCCGACCATATGTTCTTCTTGATCCCATTTCTCGGGCAAGTTTAAGCACTTGTCTTTTGTGAATCAATATACCAGTCCAACCTTTACTTTGATCTTTCGTCAAGTATTACACCCTGGTATCCCGAAATTATCACGGAACTGCATAACTTCTTGTAAGTTCTCCATCAAGTACTACATTCTCACTGATTCCAATTTTTTCACGGGCTCCGAGTCATTAAACACTCAAGGACATCGATAACTGAATCGAGTCTGCATCGCGATTAAACAACTATTAGTAATCTTCTTTACTTACGAGTTTGTACTCGATCACGACATTTCTAGCATGATCGGCTATATCAGTATTGTGCTGATTTTAACTATGCTACCTGGTCCTTATTCCCGAAGCACCACTTTCGGCGATGAGCTAAGCTTACATCGATCTTCCTTGTCTTATTGTTTCACCTTGAACAGCAAGCTTGATTCCGAGTTGGTGTAGTATCCGTGGTTCCAATAATCTTTCGCTGCATTAGTCCTGTTGCTTGGTGTAGCCACTGTTCAATTGCCTCTTCGTGGAGCCTCTTGAAAAAATTTGTCATGATCATCATCAGCATTCTGAGCTCTTCCAGGATATCAATTGAATTCATGATGAAAAATACCATCCTTACGCTAGATGATTTGTGTTATCATCGACCACTTTATTGCCTTCCGTTCAACACAAATTTGTTCGTATTTTATGTATACCTTGAGATCCTTGCTATCCAGCATTTGTTTTCCTTTACCTTGGAGTATTACCATCTTTTATCTCAAGAATGTCGTGAGAATTTCACCACCTCTTAAGAATTCTTGATATAGGTGATACTTCTTGCCATATCCGTTCATTCCTTGGTCCCCGTGCTGTTTCTAACCGGAAAACCGACAATTGAACTATGTTGTGCGACTTCAAACTTCTAGCAACCCTATTGCTTTGAAGTTAATGGTCGATATTTCATTCTTCGACCATTGGTTATCGAATCACCATTCTAGCATTGATCATGCTACCTAAGCCCATATTTCGGGTGCACCTTTCAACCAATGTTTAACTATGTATGTTTTCCTCGAGCATACCTCATTATATCATTTGATCTGACAAATGTTATCTCCTTGTTCACATAAGTGTGGAAATCCAGCTTTTGAAAATCTCAATGAATTGTCGCTGAGTCAACCAGCCACCTCCTCACCTCTCCTTGATTTAATGATGAACTCTTGTTTCGGAACTCGCTTCCATAGTTCAATTCCCGAGAATCTTACAATGTCATCTCGACAATTTGTGTTGCACCTTTCTTCTCAGTCATCCTGTGTCTGAGTTATCCTAACACCAATCAGATCTGAATCTCAGTCAGATATGATGGCTGGAACATATTTCCAAAAGTTATAACATTGTTCTTTATGTGACCCTGTAAGGTGATGTCGTGCCTAGCACACCTGGCCGGAGGCCCTATTGTTATAGATTCCTTTTCAGCAAGGTTATCCATTCTTCCAAGAGGAAATTGTAAGACTTATTCTACAAGTTATTCCTGATGGATCCTTTGTGTTTCCAAAGTCTGATCTTCACCTGATGACCATGTCAATGCTATCTCGAAGCATGTCTATGGTACTCCGATTTTCAACGAGAACATTTGAAGCCCAATGCTAAATGTTGCCTGCTCAATTATCCAAACACCGATGTATGGTTAATGTCATGAAATTTCTCTCCCCTTACCTAGAGAGTTTGCCACATTATATCCTGTCATGCATATCATGATATGCTTGTCCTTGGGAGGATATACCCTTGAAATATGTGTTTAAACACATTTTCCTTTCCATTGTTCTGTTACTCCGATAAACACCTTTTCCTTTCCATTGTTTTGTTTAACCTTTTTTGTGATCAATATGATCTAAGCAGTAATAATTCCCTGCTTATGTAAACACCTCGGTGTACAATTCTGTCAGTAAGACCCTGTTACTTTTGTGATGACATTCCGGTAACCCCCGATGGACGAGAACTTTGCCTATTGGTCTGCCTCGTTATACGAGCAGGAAAATGGTTCTCTTCGTCCCTCGCCCTTGGTACCAACGTTGTTGCCAACATAACTGGCAGGCTACCCTCTGACCTACCTTGCTATTGCGACCGTGCAAGACGCCAGCACCCTTTCTACTTTTAACCCACATGGTGGGCCCATAACCCACAATTTCACAGGATCGAAACCTGACTCTCTTGTACACCCCCTGTTCCCAAAGTTATTTCTCGCGCTTGGCCTTGTATGTAATCCATGAGCCACCTTCCGATGAGATCATCTATTCTGTTATCAGACACAATACTTATTCCCGTTGCTACGAACCCCTTTCACGCCCTGTTTTAGGCACCGAACGATTGCCTGTCCGCTCGAAACTTCTCATGATACCTTCTTACTTTGCTCTCGATATTTTCAATTCGAGAGTTACTTTCCGCCACCTTCCCCGATGTTATCTACCAGATAGTCAACCTTGCATAGGTCTGTTCTCACGGAATACCCACCCTTTCTTCTTTCGTAACTACGATGGAGTTCCTGAAGAAAAGATGTCGACTTCATCATGATGACCTAAAGTAGAGAAATGAAGACATCAATGTATTGGATCGGCCTCTTCGAGAAGAGCAAGCCAGAATGAGAAGACCCGCTAGATTCGCTACCAAACCTTCCCCCTTTCACTACCTCTTAAATCTCGGTACGAGATTTCTTGTAGTGGAGGAGATTTGTGACGCCCGGATGATTAGGCTACAGTAATCCCATGTTAACGATGCCATGTCACCTCGGTTACTGTTGCTAATCTCGCATTGGATCAAAACCGTTGAAATTTAAATTTGAATTTTTGTCAAACATAAAAAAATTTCAAACATTAAAACTAAAATGTTCGGAGTGTGCCAATTAATGCCTAGGTATTTATGGTGAAGGAACCACGCTTTTACAGAATGCCTAGATATTTTAAAATGATTTTGAACAGAAAAGGTAATAAATAAAAAGGAAAAGAACAAAAGCAGAAAAACAAAACTAACAAAAAATAGGCCACCTGGCCAACTTGGCCAGACGGCCGAGCTGGCCGACCCACCTGGCCCAACCGGCCGGCCCACCCCGCCTCCCTTATCCCCCCATCGAAACCCTAGCCACCTACCGACACCCCCCACTTTCCCCCACTCACCCAGATCGCTCCCTTCCCCCCCGATCCAGATCTGGATCGGGAAGGGGAACGAACCGCACCGAACCGCGCCAACGCCGCCGCCCGGAGCTGCGTCGCCTCCCTCCTCCTCGCCGGACGCCCACGTCGCCTCCTCCCCTACGTCGCCTCGTCTCCATCCTCCTCCTCGACCCCCACCGCCCGTGCCCTACACCGTCCGTGAGAGCCTCCCTCTCTCCCCTATCCCCGCGCGACCATCGACCGCGCTCACGCGCCCGCGCGCACGCACGCCTCGCGGCCACCGCTCCTCGGCATCGCCCGCATCGCCTCCGCCTCTGCGACTACGCAGCACCTCCGCCGCGACCTTGCCCCGCAGCTCCCTGCTCCGATCGTTGCTGCACCACCCTCCCTCGCCTACGTCCAGGGCCGCGCCTCCCCGGTGAAGGAAATATGCCCTAGAGGCAATAATAAAGTATTATTTATTTCCTTATATCATGATAAATGTTTATTATTCCTGCTAGAATTGTATTAACCGGAAACATAATACATGTGTGAATACATAGACAAACAGAGTGTCACTAGTATGCCTCTACTTGACTAGCTCGTTAATCGAAGATGGTTATGTTTCCTAGCCATAGACATGAGTTGTCATTTGATTAACGGGATCACCTCATTAGGAGAATGACGTGATTGACTTGACCCATTCCGTTAGCTTAGCACTCGATCGTTTAGTATGCTGCTATTGCTTTCTTCTTGACTTATACATGTTCCTATGACTATGAGATTATGCAACTCCCGTTTACCGGAGGAACACTTTGTGTGCTACCAAATGTCACAACGTAACTGGGTGATTATAAAGGTGCTCTACAGGTGTCTCCAAAGGTACTTGTTGGGTTGGCGTATTTCGAGATTAGGATTTGTCACTCCGATTGTCGGAGAGGTATCTCTGGACCCACTCGATAATGCACATCACTATAAGCCTTGCAAGCATTGTAACTAATGAGTTAGTTGCGGGATGATGTATTACAGAACGAGTAAAGAGACTTGCTGGTAACGATATTGAACTAGGTATCGAGATACCGACGATCGAATCTCGGGCAAGTAACATACCGATGACAAAGGGAACAACGTATGTTGTTATACGGTTTGACCGATAAAGATCTTCGTAGAATATGTAGGAACCAATATGAGCATCCAGGTTCCGCTATTGGTTATTGACCAGAGAGGTGTCTCGGTCATGTCTACATAGTTCTCGAACCCGTAGGGTCCGCACGCTTAACGCTACGATGACAGTTTTATTATGAGTTTATATGTTTTGATGTACCGAAGGTTCTTCGGAGTCCCGGATGTGATCACGGACATGACGAAGTCTCGAAATGGTCGAGACATAAAGATTGATATATTGGACGACTATATTCGGACACCGGAAGTGTTCCAGAGAAGTTTCGGAAAAAACCGGAGTGCCGGAGGGGTTACCGGAACCCCCCGGGGAAGTATTGGACCTTAGTGGGCCTGAGGGGAGAGAGAGGGCAGCAGCCAGGAGGTGGCACGCCCCCTCCCATGGGGAGTCCTAATTGGACTAGGGGAGGGGGGCGCAGCCCCTCTTTCCCTCTCCCTCTCCCTCTCTTTCCTTCCCCCCCTCTCTTCCTAGTAGGACTAGGAAAGGGGAGTCCTACTCCTACTAGGAGGAGGACTCCCCCCTCTCCTTGGCGCGCCCAAAGGCAGCCGGCCTCCCCCTTGCTCCTTTATATACGGGGCCAGGGGGGCACCTCTAAACACAGTTGAGATACGATCTTTTAGCCGTGTGCGGTGCCCCCCTCCACCATATTACACCTCGATAATATCGTGCGGAGCTTAGGCGAAGCCCTGCGTCGGTAGAACATCAACATCGTCACCACGCCGTCGTGCTGACGAAACTCTCCCTCAACACTCGGCTGGATCGGAGTTCGAGGGACGTCATCGAGCTGAACGTGTGCTGAACTCGGAGGTGCCGTGCGTTCGATACTTGATCGGTCGGATCGTGAAGACATATGACTACATCAACCGCGTTGTGTTAACGCTTCCGCTTTCGGTCTACGAGGGTACGTGGACAACACTCTCCCCTCTCATTACTATGCATCACCATGATCTTGCGTGTTCGTAGGAAATTTTTTGAAGTTACTACGTTCCCCAACAGTGGTATCAGAGCCTGGTTTTATGCGTTGATGCTATGCACGAGTAGAACACAAGTGAGTTGTGGGCGATATAAGTCATACTGCTTACCGGCATGTCATACTTTGGTTCAGCGGTATTGTGAGATGAAGCGGCCCGGACCGACATTACGCGTACGCTTACGCGAGACTGGTTTCACCGTTATGAGCACTCGTTGCTTAAAGGTGACCGGCGGGTGTCTGTCTCTCTCACTTTAGTTGAACCGAGTGTGGCTACGCCCGGTCCTTGCGAAGGTTAAAACAGCACCAACTTGACAAACTATCGTTGTGGTTTTGATGCGTAGGTAAGAACGGTTCTTGCTAAGCCCGTAGCAGCCACGTAAAACTTGCAACAACAAAGTAGAGGACGTGTAACTTGTTTTTGCAGGGCATGTTGTGATGTGATATGGTCAAGACATGATGCTATATTTTGTTGTATGAGATGATCATGTTTTGTAACCGAGTTATCGGCAACTGGCAGGAGCCATATGGTTGTCGCTTTATTGTATGAAATGCAATCGCCATGTAATTGTTTTACTTTATCACTAAGCGGTAGCGATAGTCGTAAAAGCAATAGTTGGCGAGACGACAACGATGCTACGATGGAGATCAAGGTGTCGAGCCGGTGACGATGGTGATCATGACGGTGCTTCGGAGATGGAGATCACAAGCACAAGATGATGATGGCCATATCATATCACTGATATTGATTGCATGTGATGTTTATCTTTTATGCATCTTATCTTGCTTTGATTGATGGTAGCATTATAAGATGATCTCTCACTAAAATTTCAAGATAAAAGTGTTCTCCCTGAGTATGCACCGTTGCGAAAGTTCTTCGTGCTGAGACACCACGTGATGATCGGGTGTGATAGGCTCTACGTTCAAATACAACGGGTGCAAAACAGTTGCACACGCGGAATACTCATGTTAAACTTGACGAGCCTAGCATATGCAGATATGGCCTCGGAACACGGAGACCGAAATGTCGAACGTGAATCATATAGTAGATATGATCAACATAGTGATGTTCACCATTGAAACTACTCCATCTCACGTGATGATCAGACATGGTTTAGTTGATTTGGATCACGTAATCACTTAGATGATTAGAGGGATGTCTATCTAAGTGGGAGTTCTTGTAACACCCCGCATGTAACTTGCCATATTCGTAACTCCGACTCTTGCCATTTCCGGCTATGTGATATGTTTTTCCCTCCGTTGTCGGGTTTTGTCTTTCGTTTTGTATTTTGTCATGTCATGCATTTTCATATCATGTCATCATGTGCATTGCATTCGCATACGTGTTCGTCTCATGCATCCGAGCATTTTCCCCGTTGTCCGTTTTGCAATCCGGCGCTCCTATCTCCTCCGGTGCACCCTTCTTGTTTTCTTTCGTGTGCGTGTGTCAAACTTTCTCGGAATGGACCGAGGCTTGTCTAGTGGTCTTAATATATCACCCGGAGACTACCGGTCAAGTTTCGTTTCATTCGGAGGTCGTTTGGTACTCCATCGGTTAACCGGGCCTCCGTAATGTCCATTTGAGTATCCAGCAAAAACCCCCTCCAAAACCAGCCCAAAGCCCACCAAACTCTCTTCCATGCTCTAGGTCGTTCGATCACGATCGTGTGGGCGAAAACCGCACCTCATTTGGAGTCTCCTAGCTCCCTCTACCTATAAATGAGTGGGCATCCCGAAAAACGAAATCTCAGACGAAACCCTAACCCTCTCCCTCGGCGCCGCGCCGGACGTGTCCGCCGCCGCGCCCCGGCGAATCCGCTGTTGCCACGTGTCCCGCCGGCCTCTCCCTCCGCGCCGGCCCGCGAGCCC
>NC_057796.1:439622922-439632627 GCF_018294505.1 Triticum aestivum
CCGGCGCCGCCGCCATCCGCCCGTCCCCGCCGCCGCGGCTCCCCGCCGGCGCCGCGCCACCGCCGGCCATCTCCTCCGACCTCCGGCCCCGCCGGCCCCTGCCTCGCCTCCGGCCGGCCCGAGCAACTCCTCGCCCGATCCAGATCTCTGTACGGCGTTGACTTCCCCGAGCCCCTCTAATTTTTCTAAGTCCTCTGATTTTCTCAGCATATGCTCCTGTTCCCGATGCGATAACTTTGTGCATGTAGCTCCGATTTGCGCGTATAATATGTCAAATTGTTCGTCCCGTGATGCTCTTCATTTTGTTCAATTGCACCATGTTCATTAGAGGCCGTCTTGATGCCCAAATCTTCGTTGGAAGAGGGCTAGTTGCTGTTAATCTCTGGTTCTTATCAGAACTTGGAGATTTGTCATTTTTGTATCATTTATTCTGTGCATCTTTTGAGCATGAGCTCTACATGTGTGTTGAAGTATGCCATGCTATCTTTCCAGTGGCATAGTCCATGTATTTTTGTGATCTCTGTGGTGACTAGCACAAGCATGCAAAGTAGGCCCCGTAATATTTCTGTTTTCAGGGACTTGGTGATTTCTCTAAGTCCTTGTCTGCTGTAATTTTATTGCCATGTAAATTTGATGCTAGAGAGAGATCCATGCATATTTTGGAGATGTTCATTAAGGATGTTTTATAGCTATGGTTGTAATTGATCCATTTCCGCAATTGTTTGCAATTTTGGAGTACCGTAGCATGACTCAATCTTGCTCTACTTTTGCTATAAAATATATCTGGCAGATTCTTAACATGATATGCATTTTTGCCAAGCTTATTGTAGTTGATCCATACATGCTATGCTATTGTTCTTGCCATGAATAGCTTCATAAACATGCCATATTTCTGTAGGTATGCTTGGTTTGTCATGCATTGCTCTGTAGTGAGTGCATCAAGCTCACAAATAGGCCTACATATTAATATTTCTGCCATGCTCTGTTTTCTGCTAAGTCTGAAACCTGATAACGAAACTTGCTATGTTTACATGCTTGCCATCATATCTTCTGGTCCTTTTTGGCTTATGGTCAGTAAGGGACTTTTGTCATGGGCATTTAGTAGAACACTACCATGCCTTGTTTTGCTATGTTAAGTTCCTGTAGCATGTCGATTTCGTGCTCTGAACATTGCTACCTGATGCTGATTTCTGCCATGTCCAGTTTTTCACTAAGTCTGTGAACCTGTAATCTTTTGCACTTTTGCCATGCTTGTTTGAGCTTGATATGTTGTGAACTAGCTGTAGCTCAGTGTTCATCTTTTGTCAAGCATCTCCTGTAGATTACTTCCATGTGCTTTGTTGCTATGTTGGGGTGCTGTAGCATTGTTACTTGTTGGATTTTAAGTGCTATCTTGCTGTTTATCGCAGATTAGTGTCATTCTTGTTTTGCTTGCCATTTGCAAACCGTGCATCCGATTCCGGTGATCTTTATATCGATTTCGACCGAAATCATCTCATCTTTCCAGTAGCATGCTTGGTTTGCCAAGTTACTGCCATGTTCATCATTTTCCTTCCAGAGCACGCATATGCATCGCATATCACATCTTGCATATCATACATGTTTTGCATCATATTGCTTGCGCATTTCTCGTTGTTGATTGTGGCTCCGTTTATTTGTGTTATTGTCTTGGGTAGAGCCGGGAGACGAGTTCGTGAACGAGGAACTTGTCGAGTACGCTTACGAGGATCAAGCTTTCGACAACTCTGAGAATCTTGCAGGCAAGATGACCACCCCTCGAAATCACTTCTATCTTTGCTATGCTAGTTGTTCGCTCTATGGCCATGCTCGCTACCTATCACTTGCTATATCATGTCTCCTATTTTAGCCATGTCAGCCCTAACCATCCTTTCCTAGCAAACCGTTGTTTGGCTAAGTTACCGCTTTTGCTCAGCCCTTCTTATAGCGTTGCTAGTTGCAGGTGAAGTTGAAGTTTGTTCCATGTCGGAACATGGATATGTTGGGATATCACAATATCTCTTATTTAATTAATGCATCTACATATTTGGTAAAGGGTGGAAGGCTCGGCCTTTTGCCTGGTGTTTTGTTCCACTCTTGCCGCCCTAGTTACTGTTAAACCGGGATTATGTTCCTTGAGTTTGCGTTCCTTACACGGTCGGGTGATTTATGGGACCCCCTTGACAGTTCGCCTTGAATAAAACTCCTCCAGCAAGGCCCAACCTTGGTTTTACCATTTGCGACCTATACCTTTTTCCCCCGGGTTTTCTAGAGCCCGAGGGTCATCTTTATTTTAAACCCCCGGGCCAGTGCTCCTCTGAGTATTGGTTCAAACTGTCAGTCGCCGGTGGCCACCAGGGGCAACTCTGGTCTGGCCTATCGGAAGCTTGGACAATCCGGTGTGCCCTGAGAACGAGATATGTGCAGCTCCTATCGGGATTTGTCGGCACATTCGGGCGGCTTTGCTGGTCTTGTTTTACCATTGTCGAGATGTCTTGTAAACCGGGATTCCGAGACTGATCGGGTCTTTCCGGGAGAAGGTTTATCCTTCGTTGACCGTGAGAGCTTATGATGGGCTAAGTTGGGACACCCCTGCAGGGTATTATCTTTCGAAAGCCGTGCCCGCGGTTATGAGGCAGATGGGATTTGTTAATGTCCGGTTGTAGATAACTTGTCACTTGACCCAATTAAAATACACCAAGTGCGTGTGTAACCGTGATGGTCTCTTCTCGGCGGAGTCCGGGAAGTGAACACGGTCTGTGTTATGTATGACGTAAGTAGGTGTTCAGGACCTCTTCTTGGTCATTGCTAGTTGACGTCCGTTCCGTTGCTTCTCTTCTCGCTCTCATTTGCGCAAGTTAGCCACCTTATATGCTTTTGCCGCTGCAGCTCCACCTCTTTGCACCATTCCCCATGTAAGCTTAAATAGTCTTGATCTCGCGGGCGTGAGATTGCTGAGTCCCCGTGACTCACAGATACTTCCAAAACCAGTTGCAGGTGCCGACGATGCCAGTGCAGGCGATGGCGTCGATCTCAAGTGGGAGTTCGACGAGGAACGTGGTCGTTACTATGTGTCTTTTCCTGATGATCAGTAGTGGTGCCCAGTTGGGACGATCGGGGATCTAGCATTTGGGGTTGTCTTATCTTCATCTGGATTTTGACCGTAGCCGGTCTATATGATTGTATTTTGGATGATGTATGATGATATTTATGTATTGTGTGAAGTGGCGATTGTAAGCCAACTCTTTATCCCATTCTTGTTCATTACATGGGATTGTGTGAAGATGACCCTTCTTGCGACAAAACCACTATGCGGTTATGCCTCTAAGTCGTGCCTTGACACGTGGGAGATATAGCCGCATCGTGGGCGTTACAAGTTGGTAATCAGAGCCATCCCCGACTTAGGAGCCCCCTGCTTGATCGAATCGCTGGCGTTGTTGAGTCTAGAACAAAATGTTTTGAGTCTTAGGATTATATATATCGGAGAGTAGGATTCTTTTTACTCCTCAGTCCCTTCGTCGCTCTGGTGAGGTCTCCTGACGTAGAAGTTTTGACTACTCTCTCCTCAAATTTCACTAAAATTTTTTTTAGGATCACGCGGGTATCTTGGAATCGTTCCGATCGATTTGTGACGAGAACATTGTTCTTGGTGCCTCCTGTCATTTAGGGGTTGTGGCAGTGTCCCGGGGAGTTGAGCTCCGAGGTGTTGTCGTCACAATTTTATCGTTGCAGTTCTGGAATACCTGAGTTTCGCCGACATCGAAATCTCTTTTATGCAGTTGTTGGTGAGATCACCTCGACGCCACCCAGTACTGGGGCGGGAGTTCGGGAGTATTGCCATAACTTGTATAACGGATGTTTTTCGACGGTTGAGGTAAACGATTTCCGAAGGTTTCTTGGTTATGTGTTGACGGATGGATACAACTGGATCTAGGGATTGCTAGTTTGGGTGATATATATTTGTGTCCCCTGTATCCCCTACACCAGATTGCATAACCAGAAAGTTTCGGGAGTTTATAAGTGGGAATTCAAGTAGCCTTAGGATATCTTTCCGACAGACGCATGATATGAGATTGGGGTTCGACGTCTAGTGGTCCGCCTGTACACGGTTGATTTTACAGTGGTCTCGTAGTGTCTTAAAGAGTCCATGGCTTTGCCGACTCGGGGACGCTTCGTATGTCATGTGCACAACCTTGTACATGATGGTGCTGTACGATTGAGCCCGTGTGGGCCCCACCACGAAAACTTCGGACGAAACCTCTATCATATGTTTGTTCCGGCTTATTTTGCAAGCCAATACTTTGTTTTATTTTGTATTGTGGTATTCGAGTTCTTTCGAATTCATATGTTCATTCCATATCTTTTTCAAGTGGCTTCTCAACCTATGGAAGTGTGATGATTTACTACGGGATTCATTCGTTCATCTTCGTTCGAATGTTTATTGTGAAGACTATATGTTGCAATTTCTATCCGTTGATTCTACTTATCTATTTGTCTATCAAGATGCTAACGGATGTCACCCTCTTCAGGATGGCTCCGCCAACGCGTCAGAATCCGGATCGCAATGAAGGGAGTCAAGCGAACCCTCCGCCACCACCTCCACCTCCGGAGGCATGGCAAGCAATCATGGCAGCCACCAACGCCAATGCTCAGATGATTCTGCAACTCTTGCAAGAACGTACTCAAGGGCAAGGCAATCAAGGCAAGCAAGGTCAAGGCAACAATCAGTTTCACTTTGCCACTCTCAACCAGTTTCTCGCAAATCAGCCCAAGTCTTTCAGCTACTGTGCCGAGGCCACGGATGCCGATGATTGGCTCGTGGACATCAACAAGCATTTTGAATGTAGCAATGTCAGGCCTGAGGACTATGTCAAGTTCGCTTCTTTCCAGCTCAAGGACCAAGCTGCTGATTGGTATCAACAATACAAAGATTCCAGAGGAGGTCGTGTGATTACTTGGACTGACTTCTGTCGGGACTTCAAAGCGCACCACATTCCACAAAGTGTTGTTGAGAGCAAGCGTGAGGAGTTCCGAAATCTCAAGCAAGGAAACATGTCTGTGTATCAATACAACATTCAGTTTCAGAAACTTGCTCGCTTCGCTAAACAAGACGTTCCTGATGAAAAGAGTATGATCTATCACTTCAGAGGTGGCCTTAAAGAGGATCTGCAGTTAGCTCTCGTTCTTGTTGAGCCTACTCAGTTTGATCAATTCTACAATATGGCACTCAAGCAAGAGGCTGCTCAGCTTAAGTGTGAGGCTTCTAAGAAAAGAGTCAGGGACGCAGTTCAGTCTTCTTCTTCCTCACTTGTGTCAGCTAAGCAACAGAAGTTCTAGTTGCCTCCTCCTCCTCCGTTTCGTCAGCCTTACCAGCAGAAGAACAAAGGTGGCCATAGTTCTTCCAACTCTTCCAACTCTGGCTATCAGAACAAGTCTCAGAATCAAGCTCCAAAGTCCAATGCTCCTTATCACCGTCCACTCTCAGAGGTGACTTGCAACAAATGTCAGCAGAAAGGTCACTATGCTAACAAGTGCTTCAACCAGAGACGTCTTCCTCCTCCTCCTCCTGTCAGATCTTCCAGCAATGCAGTGGTCAAGCATAATCCAAAGTTTGCAAAGGTGAACATAATGAATGCAGCTCAAGCGGAGGAATCTACTGATGTGATAATGGGTAATCTTCCTGTTAACGATATTCCTGCAAAAGTTCTTTTTGATACTGGTGCATCGCTTTCTTTCATATCAAGACCTTTTGCATCCAAGCATGAATTGCATTTCCAAGGTTTGCCTAGGCCGTTAGCAGTTGTCTCTCCGGGCAAATGCATGAATGCAAGTTCCATGGTTCCGAATGTTACCATCAAGATGGGCGACCATAAATTTCAGTCTTCTCCAATTGTTCTTGGTGACTCGGATATTGATCTTATTCTCGGGATGGACTGGCTTTCTAAGCACAAGGCTCAACTTGATTGTGCTGCCAGGGAAATTCAATTGACACACTCGTCTGAGGATGTGATTATCTTTGCCGCTCGTGATGAAACCATTCGGTTTTTCTCTCTCAATGAGAAGGGCGAATTGAATGCCATCTCTCAGATTCCAGTCGTTTGCGAGTATCAAGATGTCTTTCCAGAAGAGCTTCCGGGTATGCCTCCTCATCGGCCAGTTGAGTTCGTTATCGAACTAGAGCCTGGTACTGAACCCGTTTGCAAGCGTCCATACAAGCTTGGACCTAACGAGCTGAAGGAATTGAAGAAACAGCTCGATGAACAAGAACGTCTGGGTTTGATCAGACCGAGTTCTTCTCCATGGGGTTGTGGTGTTCTTTTTGTCAAGAAGAAGGATGGCACGGACCGACTTTGTGTCGACTACCGTCCATTGAACAAGAAGACAATCAAGAACAAGTATCCACTTCCCAACATCAATGAGCTATTTGAGCAACTCAAAGGCGCTAAAGTATTCTCGAAGCTTGACCTTCGTATGGGTTATCATCAGATTCGCATTCGTGAAGAAGATATTCCCAAGACAGCATTCAGAACAAGCTTTGGTTCTTATGAATATACTGTCGTGTCTTTCGGCCTTGTCAATGCTCCTCCGGTGTTCTCTCGGATGATGAATTTCATCTTCAACCCCTATACCAATGAATTCGTTCTGGTGTATCTCGATGATATCTTGGTCTTCTCCAAGAAAAAGCAGGATCATGCCAAACATTTGCGATTGGTGCTCGACAAGCTCAGAGAGTATCAATTCTATGCGATGTTCTCCAAATGTGAGTTTTGGCTCGATGAAGTTCTTTTCCTTGGTCACATCATCTCTGCCAAAGGCATCGCTGTTAACCCCGAGAAGGTGTCCGCAGTTCTGGATTGGGAACCTCCTCAAAATGTCAAGCAGCTTCGAAGTTTTCTGGGTCTTGCAAGTTATTGCCGAAGATTCGTTGAGAATTTTTCCAAGATTGCAAAGCCTCTTTCCAACCTCCTACAGAAGCATGTGAAGTATGTCTGGTCTCCTGAGTGTGACGTTGCTTTCAACACTCTCAAACAGAAACTAGTCACAGCTCCTGTCTTGACTCCTCCTGATGAATCCAAGCCGTATGAAGTTTTCTGTGATGCTTCTCTCCAAGGTCTCGGTGCTGTGTTAATGCAAGAGAAGAAAGTTGTGGCCTATACCTCTCGGCAGTTGAAGCCCAACGAGAAGAACTACCCCACTCACGATCTGGAGTTGGCGGCAGTTGTCCATGCATTGGTTACGTGGAGACATCTCTTGTTGGGAAGACAAGTGGACATTTTCACTGATCACAAGAGTCTCAAGTATATCTTCACTCAACCCAACCTCAACCTCAGGCAGACTCGATGGGTCGAAATGATTCAAGAGTATAATCCGAGTATTGAATATACTCTAGGCAAAGCAAATGTCATTGCAGATGCTTTAAGCAGGAAAGCTTATTGCAACAGCTTAATTCTCAAGCCTTTCCAACCGGATCTTTGTGAAGCTTTCCGCAAGCTGAATCTCCAAGTTGTTCCTCAAGGCTTTCTCGCCAACCTCATAGTATCTCCTACTTTGGAAGATCAAATTCGTGAGGCACAACTCCTTGATGCCATGGTGAAGAAGGTGAAACGTGGTATCGACAAGGGTCTTTCCAAATACAAGTGCTATCGGATTGATGACAGAGACACTTTGTTCTTCGAGGACCGGATTGTGGTTCCGAAAGGTGATCTAAGGAAAGTCATAATGAACGAAGTGCACAATTCTCTCCTTTCCATTCATCCTGGAAGTACGAAGATGTATCATGACCTCAAGCAGTCGTATTGGTGGACTCGAATGAAGCGAGAGATTGCTCAATTCGTGAATGAATGTGATGTCTGCCGAAGAGTGAAAGCAGAACACCAACGACCAGCTGGTCTCCTCCAACCTCTTGCTATCCCAGAATGGAAGTTTGATCATATCGAAATGGACTTCGTGACTGGATTTCCCAAGTCCAAGCGCGGAAATGACGCTATCTTCGTTGTCATTGACAAGCTTTCTAAAGTGGCTCATTTCCTTCCTATCAAAGAATCCATCACAGCAGCTCAGCTGGCAGAGCTCTACACCTCCAGAATTGTCTCTTTGCACGGCATTCCACAATTGATTTCTTCGGATCGTGGAAGCATCTTCACCTCTAAGTTCTGGGACTCCTTCCAGAAGGCCATGGGCACAAACATTCGCTTCAGCACAGCTTTTCACCCTCAAACTAGTGGCCAAGTCGAGCGAGTCAATCAAATTCTTGAAGATATGCTCAGGGCTTGTGTCATTTCCTTTGGCATGAAATGGGAAGATTGTCTCCCTTATGCTGAATTCTCCTACAACAACAGCTTCCAAGCGAGTTCGGGCAAGGCCCCATTCGAGATTCTCTATGGCAGAAAGTGCCTTACTCCTCTCAATTGGTCAGAGACTGGTGAACGCCAACTTCTTGGCAATGACTTAATCACTGAAGCTGAAGAAATGTGTAAAGTCATCCGTGATAACCTCAAAGCCGCGCAATCGCATCAGAAGAGTTACTATGATAGTAAACATCGTGATTTGGCTTTCGAGATCGGAGACCATGTCTACCTCCGCGTCTCTCCAATGAAAGGTACTCATCGCTTCGGTATCAAAGGGAAGCTTGCCCCTAGATACGTGGGTCCTTTCAAGATCATTGGCAAAAGAGGCGACCTCGCCTATCAACTTGGGCTTCCTTCCAACTTCGCGAACGTGCACGATGTGTTCCACGTGTCACAGCTCCGCAAGTGCTTCAAGACGCCTGAGCGCACTATCGACTTCGAAGAGATTGACCTTCAAGAAGATTTGTCTTATCATGAGCACCCAGTTGCTATTCTTGAAGAAACTGAGCGCAAGACTCGCAACAAGTCAATCAAATTCCTCGAAGTGAAGTGGTCGCACCATTCCGACCGGGAAGCCACCTGGGAACGCGAGGACCATCTCCGTTCCGAATATCCGGAGTTCTTTCAGTCCTAGATCTCGGGACGAGATCCTCTCGTAGTGGTGGAGTGTTGTAACACCCCGCATGTAACTTGCCATATTCGTAACTCCGACTCTTGCCATTTCCGGCTATGTGATATGTTTTTCCCTCCGTTGTCGGGTTTTGTCTTTCGTTTTGTATTTTGTCATGTCATGCATTTTCATATCATGTCATCATGTGCATTGCATTCGCATACGTGTTCGTCTCATGCATCCGAGCATTTCCCCCGTTGTCCGTTTTGCAATCCGGCGCTCCTATCTCCTCCGGTGCACCCTTCTTGTTTTCTTTCGTGTGCGTGTGTCAAACTTTCTCGGAATGGACCGAGGCTTGTCTAGTGGTCTTAATATATCACCCGGAGACTACCGGTCAAGTTTCGTTTCATTCGGAGGTCGTTTGGTACTCCATCGGTTAACCGGGCCTCCGTAATGTCCATTTGAGTATCCAGCAAAAACCCCCTCCAAAACCAGCCCAAAGCCCACCAAACTCTCTTCCATGCTCTAGGTCGTTCGATCACGATCGTGTGGGCGAAAACCGCACCTCATTTGGAGTCTCCTAGCTCCCTCTACCTATAAATGAGTGGGCATCCCGAAAAACGAAATCTCAGACGAAACCCTAACCCTCTCCCTCGGCGCCGCGCCGGACGTGTCCGCCGCCGCGCCCCGGCGAATCCGCTGTTGCCACGTGTCCCGCCGGCCTCTCCCTCCGCGCCGGCCCGCGAGCCC
>NC_057796.1:439632775-439642013 GCF_018294505.1 Triticum aestivum
CCGGCGCCGCCGCCATCCGCCCGTCCCCGCCGCCGCGGCTCCCCGCCGGCGCCGCGCCACCGCCGGCCATCTCCTCCGACCTCCGGCCCCGCCGGCCCCTGCCTCGCCTCCGGCCGGCCCGAGCAACTCCTCGCCCGATCCAGATCTCTGTACGGCGTTGACTTCCCCGAGCCCCTCTAATTTTTCTAAGTCCTCTGATTTTCTCAGCATATGCTCCTGTTCCCGATGCGATAACTTTGTGCATGTAGCTCCGATTTGCGCGTATAATATGTCAAATTGTTCGTCCCGTGATGCTCTTCATTTTGTTCAATTGCACCATGTTCATTAGAGGCCGTCTTGATGCCCAAATCTTCGTTGGAAGAGGGCTAGTTGCTGTTAATCTCTGGTTCTTATCAGAACTTGGAGATTTGTCATTTTTGTATCATTTATTCTGTGCATCTTTTGAGCATGAGCTCTACATGTGTGTTGAAGTATGCCATGCTATCTTTCCAGTGGCATAGTCCATGTATTTTTGTGATCTCTGTGGTGACTAGCACAAGCATGCAAAGTAGGCCCCGTAATATTTCTGTTTTCAGGGACTTGGTGATTTCTCTAAGTCCTTGTCTGCTGTAATTTTATTGCCATGTAAATTTGATGCTAGAGAGAGATCCATGCATATTTTGGAGATGTTCATTAAGGATGTTTTATAGCTATGGTTGTAATTGATCCATTTCCGCAATTGTTTGCAATTTTGGAGTACCGTAGCATGACTCAATCTTGCTCTACTTTTGCTATAAAATATATCTGGCAGATTCTTAACATGATATGCATTTTTGCCAAGCTTATTGTAGTTGATCCATACATGCTATGCTATTGTTCTTGCCATGAATAGCTTCATAAACATGCCATATTTCTGTAGGTATGCTTGGTTTGTCATGCATTGCTCTGTAGTGAGTGCATCAAGCTCACAAATAGGCCTACATATTAATATTTCTGCCATGCTCTGTTTTCTGCTAAGTCTGAAACCTGATAACGAAACTTGCTATGTTTACATGCTTGCCATCATATCTTCTGGTCCTTTTTGGCTTATGGTCAGTAAGGGACTTTTGTCATGGGCATTTAGTAGAACACTACCATGCCTTGTTTTGCTATGTTAAGTTCCTGTAGCATGTCGATTTCGTGCTCTGAACATTGCTACCTGATGCTGATTTCTGCCATGTCCAGTTTTTCACTAAGTCTGTGAACCTGTAATCTTTTGCACTTTTGCCATGCTTGTTTGAGCTTGATATGTTGTGAACTAGCTGTAGCTCAGTGTTCATCTTTTGTCAAGCATCTCCTGTAGATTACTTCCATGTGCTTTGTTGCTATGTTGGGGTGCTGTAGCATTGTTACTTGTTGGATTTTAAGTGCTATCTTGCTGTTTATCGCAGATTAGTGTCATTCTTGTTTTGCTTGCCATTTGCAAACCGTGCATCCGATTCCGGTGATCTTTATATCGATTTCGACCGAAATCATCTCATCTTTCCAGTAGCATGCTTGGTTTGCCAAGTTACTGCCATGTTCATCATTTTCCTTCCAGAGCACGCATATGCATCGCATATCACATCTTGCATATCATACATGTTTTGCATCATATTGCTTGCGCATTTCTCGTTGTTGATTGTGGCTCCGTTTATTTGTGTTATTGTCTTGGGTAGAGCCGGGAGACGAGTTCGTGAACGAGGAACTTGTCGAGTACGCTTACGAGGATCAAGCTTTCGACAACTCTGAGAATCTTGCAGGCAAGATGACCACCCCTCGAAATCACTTCTATCTTTGCTATGCTAGTTGTTCGCTCTATGGCCATGCTCGCTACCTATCACTTGCTATATCATGTCTCCTATTTTAGCCATGTCAGCCCTAACCATCCTTTCCTAGCAAACCGTTGTTTGGCTAAGTTACCGCTTTTGCTCAGCCCTTCTTATAGCGTTGCTAGTTGCAGGTGAAGTTGAAGTTTGTTCCATGTCGGAACATGGATATGTTGGGATATCACAATATCTCTTATTTAATTAATGCATCTACATATTTGGTAAAGGGTGGAAGGCTCGGCCTTTTGCCTGGTGTTTTGTTCCACTCTTGCCGCCCTAGTTACTGTTAAACCGGGATTATGTTCCTTGAGTTTGCGTTCCTTACACGGTCGGGTGATTTATGGGACCCCCTTGACAGTTCGCCTTGAATAAAACTCCTCCAGCAAGGCCCAACCTTGGTTTTACCATTTGCGACCTATACCTTTTTCCCCCGGGTTTTCTAGAGCCCGAGGGTCATCTTTATTTTAAACCCCCGGGCCAGTGCTCCTCTGAGTATTGGTTCAAACTGTCAGTCGCCGGTGGCCACCAGGGGCAACTCTGGTCTGGCCTATCGGAAGCTTGGACAATCCGGTGTGCCCTGAGAACGAGATATGTGCAGCTCCTATCGGGATTTGTCGGCACATTCGGGCGGCTTTGCTGGTCTTGTTTTACCATTGTCGAGATGTCTTGTAAACCGGGATTCCGAGACTGATCGGGTCTTTCCGGGAGAAGGTTTATCCTTCGTTGACCGTGAGAGCTTATGATGGGCTAAGTTGGGACACCCCTGCAGGGTATTATCTTTCGAAAGCCGTGCCCGCGGTTATGAGGCAGATGGGATTTGTTAATGTCCGGTTGTAGATAACTTGTCACTTGACCCAATTAAAATACACCAAGTGCGTGTGTAACCGTGATGGTCTCTTCTCGGCGGAGTCCGGGAAGTGAACACGGTCTGTGTTATGTATGACGTAAGTAGGTGTTCAGGACCTCTTCTTGGTCATTGCTAGTTGACGTCCGTTCCGTTGCTTCTCTTCTCGCTCTCATTTGCGCAAGTTAGCCACCTTATATGCTTTTGCCGCTGCAGCTCCACCTCTTTGCACCATTCCCCATGTAAGCTTAAATAGTCTTGATCTCGCGGGCGTGAGATTGCTGAGTCCCCGTGACTCACAGATACTTCCAAAACCAGTTGCAGGTGCCGACGATGCCAGTGCAGACGATGGCGTCGATCTCAAGTGGGAGTTCGGCGAGGAACGTGGTCGTTACTATGTGTCTTTTCCTGATGATCAGTAGTGGTGCCCAGTTGGGACGATCGGGGATCTAGCATTTGGGGTTGTCTTATCTTCATCTGGATTTTGACCGTAGCCGGTCTATATGATTGTATTTTGGATGATGTATGATGATATTTATGTATTGTGTGAAGTGGCGATTGTAAGCCAACTCTTTATCCCATTCTTGTTCATTACATGGGATTGTGTGAAGATGACCCTTCTTGCGACAAAACCACTATGCGGTTATGCCTCTAAGTCGTGCCTCGACACGTGGGAGATATAGCCGCATCGTGGGCGTTACAGTTCTTAAGTAATATGATTAATTGAACTTGAATTTATCATGAACTTAGTCCTGATAGTATTTTTGCAAATTATGTTGTAGATCAATAGCTCGCGTTGTTGCTTCCCTGTGTTTATTTTTTATGTGTTCCTAGAGAAAATTATGTTGAAAAATGTTAGTAGCAAAGATGCGGATTGGATCCGTGATCTGAGGATTATCCTCATTGCTGCACAGAAGAATTATGTCCTTGATGCACCGCTAGGTGACAGACCTATTGCATGAGCAGATGGAGACGTTATGAATGTTTGGCTAGCTCAATATGATGACTACTTGATAGTTTAGTGCACCATGCTTAACGGCTTAGAATCGGGACTTCAAAGACATTTTGAACGTCATGGACCATATGAGATGTTCCAGGAGTTGAAGTTAATATTTCAAGCAAATACCCGAGTTGAGAGATATGAAATCTCCAACAAGTTCTATAGCTAAAAGATGGAGGAGAATCGCTCAACTAGTGAGCAGGTGCTCAGATTGTCTGGGTACTACAATCGCTTGAATCAAGTGGGAGTTAATCTTCCAGATAAAATAGTGATTGACAGAATTCTCTAGTCACCATCACCAAGTTAGTAGAACTTCGTGATGAACTATAGTATGCAAGGGATGACGAAAGTAATTCCCGAGCTCTTCGTGATGCTGAAATCGACGAAGGTAGAAATCAAGAAAAACATCAAGTGTTGATGGTTGACGAGACCACTAGTTTCAAGAAAAGGGCAAAGGGAAGAAGGGGAACTTCAAGAAGAACGGCAAGAAGTTGCTGCTCAAGTGAAGAAGCCTAAGTCTGGTCCTAAGCCTGAGACTAAGTGCTTCTACTGCAAAGGGACTGGTCACTGGAAGCGGAACTACCCCAAGTATTTGGTGGATAAGAAGGATGGCAAAGTGAACAAAGGTATATTGGATATACATGTTATTGATATGTACTTACTAGTGTTTATAGCAACCCCTCAGTATTTGATACTGGTTCAGTTGCTAAAGAGTAGTAACTAGAAACGGGAGTTGCAGAATAAATAGAGACTAGTAAAAGGCGAGGTGACGATGTGTGTTGGAAGTAGTTCCAAGATTGATATGATCATCATCGCACACTCCCTATACTTTCGGGATTAGTGTTGAAACTAAATAAGTGTTATTTGGTGTTTGCGTTGAGCATGAATGTGATTTGATCATGCTTGTTGCAATACGGTTATTCATTTAAATTAGAGAATAATTGTTGTTCTGTTTACATGAATAAAACCTTCTATGGTCATACACCCAATAAAATGGTTTGTTGGATCTCGATCGTAGTGATACACATATTCATAATAATGAAGCCAAAAGATGCAAAGTTAATAATGATAGTGCAACTTATTTGTGGCACTGCCGTTTAGGTCATATTGGTGTAAAGCGCATGAAGAAACTCCATACTGATGGGATTTTGGAATCACATGATTATGAATCACTTGATGGTTGCGAACCGTGCCTCATGGGCAAGATGACTAAAACGCCGTTCTCCGGAACTATGGAGAGAGCAACAGATTTGTTGGAAATCATACATACAGATGTATGTGGTCCGATGAATATTGAGGCTCGTAGCAGGTATCATTATTTTCTGACCTTCACAGATGATTTGAGCAGATATGGATATATCTACTTAATGAAACAGAAGTCTGAAACATTCGAAAAGTTCATATAATTTCAGAGTGAAGCGGAAAATCATCGTCACAAGAAAATAAAGTTTCTACGATCTGATCGTGGAGAAGAGTATTTGAGTTACGAGTTTGGACTTCAGTTAAAACAATGTGAAATAGTTTCACTACTCACGCCACCTGGAACACCACAGTATAATGGTGTGTCCGAACATCATAACCGTACTTTATTAGATATGGTGCGATATATGATGTCTCTTACCGATCTACCACTATCGTTTTGGGGTTATGCATTAGAGACAGCTGCATTCACGTTAAAAAGGGTACCATCTAAAATCCGTTGAGACGACGCCTTATGAACTGTGGTTTGGCAAGAAACCAAAGTTGTCGTTTCTTAAAGTTTGGGGCTACGATGCTTATGTGAAAAACCTTCAACCTGATAAGCTCGAACCCAAATCGGAGAAATGTATCTTCATAGGATACCCAAAGGAGACTGTTGGGTACACCTTCTATCACAGATTTGAAAAGACATTCGTTGCTAAGAATGGATCCTTTCTAGAGAAGGAGTTTCTCTCGAAAGAAGTGAGTGGGAGGAAAGTAGAACTTGATGAGGTAACTGTACCTGCTCCCTTATTGGAAAGTAATTCATCACAGAAAACGGTTCCTGTGACGTCTATACCAATGAGTGAGGAAGTTAATGATGATGATCATGAAACTTCAGATCAAGTTGTTACTAAACCTCGTAGGTCAACCAGAGTAAGATCCGCACCAGAGTGGTACGGTAATCCTGTTCTGGAGGTCATGTTACTAGACCATGACGAACCTACGAACTATGAGGAAGCAATGATGAGCCCAGATTCCGCAAAATGGCTTGAGGCCATGAAATCTGATATGGGATCCATGTATGAGAACAAAGTATGGACTTTGATTGACTTGCCCAATGATCGGCAAGCCATTGAGAATAAATGGATCTTCAAGAGGAAGACGGACGCTGATAGTAGTGTTACTATCTACTAAGCTAGAATTGTCGCAAAAGGTTTTTTCGACAAGTTCAAGGTGTTGACTTCGATGAGAGTTTCTCACTCGTATCTATGCTTAAGTCTGTCTGAATCATGTTAGCAATTGCCGCATTTTATGAAATATGGCAAATGGATAAACAAAATTGCATTCCTTAATGGATTTATTAAAGAAGAGTTGTATATGATGCAACCAGAAGGTTTTGTCAATCCTAAAGGTGCTAACAAAATATGCAAGCTCCAGCGATCCATCTATGGACTGGTGCAAGCATCTCGGAGTTGGAATATACGCTTTGATAAGTTGATCAAAGGATATAGTTTTATACAGACTTGCGATGAAGCCTGTATTTACAAGAAAGTGAGTGGGAGCACTACAGCATTTCTGATAAGTATATGTGAATGACATATTGTTGATCGGAAATAATGTAGAATTATTCTGCAAAGCATAATGGAGTGTTTGAAAGGAGTTTTTCAAAGAAAGACCTCGGTGAAGCTGCTTACATATTGAGCATCAAGATTTATAGAGATAAATCAAGACGCTTGATAAGTTTTTTCAATGAGTACATACCTTAACAAGATTTTGAAGTAGTTCAAAATAGAACAGTCAAAGAAAGAGTTCTTGCCTGTGTTACAAGGTGTGAAATTGTGTAAGACTCAAAGCCCGACCACGGCAGAAGATAGAAAGAGAATGAAAGTCATTCCCTATGCCTTGGCTATAGGTTCTATAAAGTATGCCATGCTGTGTACCAGATCTATTGTATACCCTACACTGATTTTGGCAAGGGAGTACAATAGTGATCTAGGAGTAGATCACTGGACAGCGGTCAAAATTATCCTTAGAATAAGGATATGTTTCTCGATGATGGAAGTGACAAAAGGTTCGTCGTAAAGGGTTACGTCGATGCAAGTTTTGACACTAATCTAGATGACTCTAAGTCTCGGTCTAGATACATATTGAAAGTGGGAGCAATTAGCTAGAGTAGCTCCGTGCAGAGCATTGTAAACATAGAAATTTGCAAAATACTTACGGATCTGAATGTGACAGACCCGTTGACTAAAATTATCTCACAAGCAAAACATGATCACACCTTAGTACTCTTTGGGTGTTAATCACATAGCGATGTGAACTAGATTACAGACTCTAGTAAACCCTTTGAGTGTTGATCACATGACGATGTGAACTATGGGTGTTAATCACATAGTGATGTGAACTATTGATGTTAAATCACATGGCGATGTGAACTAGATTATTGACTCTAGTGCAAGTGGGAGACTGAAGGAAATATGCCCTAGAGGCAATAATAAAGTATTATTTAGTTCCTTATATCATGATAAATTTTTATTATTCATGCTAGAATTGTATTAACCGGAAACATAATACATGTGTGAATACATAGACAAACAGAGTGTCACTAGTATGCCTCTACTTGACTAGCTCGTTAATCGAAGATGGTTATGTTTCCTAGCCATAGACATGAGTTATGATTTGATTAACGGGATCACCTCATTAGGAGAATGACGTGATTGACTTGACCCATTCCGTTAGCTTAGCATTCGATCGTTTAGTATGCTGCTATTGCTTTCTTCATGACTTACACATGTTCCTATGACTATGAGATTATGCAACTCCCGTTTACCGGAGGAACACTTTGTGTGCTACCAAACGTCACAACGTAACTGGGTGATTATAAAGGTGCTCTACAGGTGTCTCCAAAGGTACTTGTTGGGTTGGCGTATTTCGAGATTAGGATTTGTCACTCCGATTGTGGAGAGGTATCTCTGGGCCCACTCGGTAATGCACATCACTATAAGCCTTGCTAGCATTGTAACTAATGAGTTAGTTGCGGGATGATGTATTACAGAACGAGTAATGAGACTTGCCGGTAACGAGATTGAACTAGGTATCGAGATACCGACGATCGAATCTCGGGCAAGTAACATACCGATGACAAAGGGAACGACGTATGTTGTTATACGGTTTGACCGATAAAGATCTTCGTAGAATATGTAGGAACCAATATGAGCATCCAGGTTCCGCTATTGGTTATTGACTAGAGAGGTGTCTCGGTCATGTCTACATAGTTCTCGAACCCGTAGGGTCCGCACGCTTAACGCTATGATGACAGTTTTATTATGAGTTTATATGTTTTGATGTACCGAAGGTTGTTCGGAGTCCCGGATGTGATAACGGACATGACGAGGAGTCTCGAAATGGTCGAGACATAAAGATTGATATATTGGACGACTATATTCGGACACCGGAAGTGTTCCGAAGAAGTTTCGGAAAAAACCGGAGTGCCGGAGGGGTTACCGGAACCCCCCGGGGAAGTATTGGGCCTTAGTGGGCCTGAGGGGAGAGAGAGGGAAGCAGCCAGGAGGTGGCGCGCCCCCTCCCATGGGGAGTCCTAATTGGACTAGGGGAGGGGGTGCAGCCCCTCTTTCCCTCTCCCTCTCCCTCTCTTTCCTTCCCGCCCTCTCTTCCTAGTAGGACTAGGAAAGGGGAGTCCTACTCCTACTAGGAGGAGGACTCCCCCCTCTCCTTGGCGCGCCCAAAGGCAGCCGGCCTCCCCCTTGCTCCTTTATATACGGGGCCAGGGGCACCTCTAAACACAGTTGAGATACGATCTTTTAGCCGTGTGCGGTGCCCCCCCCCACCATATTACACCTCGATAATATCGTTGCGGAGCTTAGGCGAAGCCCTGCGTCGGTAGAACATCAACATCGTCACCACGCCGTCGTGCTGAAAAAACTTTCCCTCAACACTCGGCTGGATCGGAGTTCGAGGGATGTCTTCGAGTTGAACGTGTGTTAAACTCGGAGGTGCCGTGCGTTCGGTACTTGATCAGTCGGATCGTGAAGACGTACGACTACATCAACCGCGTTGTGTTAACGCTTCCGCTTTCGGTCTACGAGGGTACGTGGACAACACTCTCCCCTCTCATTGCTACGCATCACCATGATCTTGCGTGATCGTAGGAATTTTTTTGAAATTACTATGTTCCCCAACACCCGGTGCCCCTCTGCCCCCTACGGCCACCGGCCCACAACCACACACGCGATCACCGCGTCGGACCCGCGCCCTGGCCGCCCACCTCCTTGATGTGGCTTCCTCCGCCGCCTGCCGCTGCTTGCCGGCCACTGCTGCACCCGTCGCGCTCGCCGCTCGCCCCGCGCTCCTGCCTCCGCCCTCCCG